>NW_010236075.1:48894-77229 GCF_000690775.1 Eurypyga helias
CCTTTATTTTAAAAGTTACGCTCTTCTTAAAGCTAAACACCTTATCTTCTTCTATCCCATAGAAATCTGGTATTGGCATACTAGCAGAATATAACATTACTTTGTAGATACCAGATTAAGGGGGTTTAAATGTACAGTATTTTTAGTAATTTGAAAACTGCTTAAAACAAACAGGGAGAAGTAATGCAACTGTGATTAAGACTTAAATTTTTTATCTTTTCTTGTTATCATTAGTCAAACCACTGCCCCTTGCCAAATGACACATCTGACAAACTTTCACATTTCATAGTTGTTTCCAATTCTTTTAATAATTTTTTCTGTGCATTTCTATTTGCTTATGAGCTTACATAAGTCATATACTTAATTTGTCATTCATCAATTTCTAACACTAAAAATGTGGGCAACTTGGAGCTTGCTTTGAAGTTGAAAAGCTGAAGAATTAGTTCCTATTACTACATTTTTGAGAGGCTCAGAGATAAGCTTCTTCTGTAGTATGATTAAAATAATCAGAAAGCACAGGACATATCATGTAACATTTTGAATAGAGATTTCAAGACTCTGTTCCAATCAAACAACTTTTGGATAACTGAGGAAGTAGGGGGTCAGGTCAGTACCAGATGCAACTAATTTTTTCATCCAGAAACTATGAGGCCTGAATTTCATTATAAAACTCACACTGACTTCAACCAAAACAGAATAAGGGACTTCATACATAAAAGGGTGGTAAGCATTTTGTCACCACTTCCTACACAATTAATGTTTCTTAATTCTTTTTCATCTTTTTATTTCATTAATTTGATAAAAACTGACAGAAGGTTCCATCATACAGCTGTATTCAGATCTGAAGTAGATCACATCTGAAGCAAAACATGATAGCAGCATAATCTACTGAATTCTGTTATGTTACATAATAGAAAAGAGTGGGAAATGCTGCATAGTCTTATTAAATAAATTGCCTCACTGGACAAAGCACTTATTTCAAAATAATTCATTTCCCACTTGGCTCAGCAAATGTCTAAATCTGTATCAGATATGGGTTAATTAAACATTCATGTAATTTTTCTAGATTACCTATTTATCATGTTTTATGCTCTCATGCAGTGTCTGTTTATCGTCTCAGTAAGTCCACAGATTCACTAATGATCTCAGTAAATAAGCCTCCCTGTCTATCCATGTCTGTTAGCATTCATTCCAAATGCAGACCAAGTCTAGAACTGACTGGATTAGTAGTCACTGGATGTCACTGTTGCAGCACTAAGAGCTTACGTATTTTATTTGGAAACAGGAGTTAAGTATATCTGTAATTTATTCCTTCATTACAATTGAAGGGTTGAATTCCTACTCAGGTTGAAGCCAGTGTGACTTTTATTATAGGTTGAGTATTTAGAATTATTCAGGCCTGAGGATAATTTATGCTTTTCAGGGAAGGCTATTCAACCAGTGGCTTTTCACTGAAGTTTTAAAACTCTTCTTCTATTTTAATTTTAAAATGTGCCCTTTCTTAGTTCTTTTTTTTTCTGCTGCTCTCATAGATGTTTTATTTCTGAAATTTTTTTTTTTATATAGTGTACATAATTCTGGTACTCCATATATGCACACACATATAAACACACCAGTAAGATAATTATGTACATATTTATGCTATATGTGCACACATAAGATTTCTCAACACGTTCTGAAATAATTTTCTTGGTAGGTTCATATAAGCAATAAATCTAAAGCATCAATTACTACAAAAATAAAACACCCTTTCCCTTAACAAGCCTGAGGGAAAGCTAAAGAGTAATTAAAACACCAATCTACATACTCATAATTTTTAAAACTGAGTAACTTGAGCATGTGCAGAAGTAGCTTACAAAGTCAGAGTTTTACTTCTTGAAATGTATGACATCAGCACCAGTTAGCAACTAGAAATATACTAACACAATATTATTTAACTGTTTCTAACCCTCATTTTAATGAAAAAAAAAAATCAACTAAATGGAATCTGGTTTTAGATAAAGAACACAAAGCAAGCAGAATTTCTATTCATTGGATTTCTACTGCTTTTTCAGAAAGCCATGAGCACGCCTGTACTTTTGTTGTCTTAACAAATGATGAATAGAAGTAAAGTTTATTTTCTTTATGGTGACTTCGACTGGGACACCCTAGTTACAAATGCTCCTATGAACCCACGTCACCTGGGGTTTCTTAATATGCCAGCTTCTCACAGGTTGAATCCTCCACTGTGGTATGGCTGGGGAGGGAACAAAGAAAGGTACAGGAGATGCTGAAACCATGACATAAGGAACAACAACAGGAGTCTCACAATATGCTTTCAGAAAAGTATTTTGAGGGTATGAGTAAGTGAAGGAGATGGCAACTGAGGACATCACCATCTGCTGACATTTCTGGGAAGTCTGAGCAGCTGTAATGAAGCATTTACCACCGAATATGCCAAACGTGTATCCACTCCTCAGCCCGTACTGCTGTAGGTGTCAGACCTGCTTCCTTCTGTTCACACCACCTCAACATTGTGCCTTCCCTCTTGCCAAGAGTGGCTCTCAGCATTCTTGCCCAGCTGTCATTGCTGTTCTATCACCTGCTGACTCCTAAAGCCTAAACCAAACACAGGAAGACAATCCAAGCACATATGCAGGAAACCTGTTTCCCAACCATACTGCACAGTTTAAAAAAAGAAAATAAAGCATTACCAACAACTACTGTGATAAAAAAAACCTGTGGTTCCTCAGGCTGGCTGCTTCCTCACCATCTCACCGTCTTGGAGTCTATCAGGTATTTATTTGGTGAGGAAAAGGCTTCTCCAGGAGATATAGGGAAGGCCAAAGTTGTTTGGAAAATGCTTTTAGCTTTAGCTAGCCAGTATCTAAGATACCTCTAAGCTCAACAAGATCTTAAAGTGTTCTCATGAGAGGTCATTAGACAACTAAAACCAGGCAGCTGTTCCTGTCTGACAGTTATGGCATTATACATACTGACCAGAGAATAGAGGACACTTATTTACAATATGTTCAACAGTCCTAGAAGGCACAAAACAATTGTCTGCCCTTTGCCATTTCCTTGCTCTTTGAGAAGCTAGGAACAATTCATGTTTCTTTCAGATATGACAAAATATTAATCCACATCCAAAGCTCATGCTGCCTAGCAGTGAGAAAAAGCAATCTTATTCTTTCAGTATTATTACTATTTCTTCCAGTAACAGAGAATAAGTAATAAATGATAAGATTAGTCATAGGTAGGAAGACTAAATAGCAGTCTGTACTGGATTAAAACCACAAAACCAAAGCGTGGCCCAAGTCCAGTGTCATACTGTTTCAAAACTAATCAGTAAAGAGAAGACTATGCTGAATATGGAATATTTTGTACACTGAAATACTGAAACACTCATGATGCAATACTAACAAGTTGTGTGTCACAGGTCCTGTGAGACTCCTGTAGGTGGGAGACCCCTGCCAAACTCATTAGGTAACAGCTACCTTAGATGACTGCTACACATCAAATTATTCACTGGTAATACTATTTGTTCCTTTCTTTAGTAGCAAAACTACTTTAACTAATAGGCTGCATTCAAGCATCTCTTATGTGCAACAGTTTCACAGTGCACAAACCACACAACAAAAATCAAAACAGATATTTCACAAGATTGCCTGTCTCAAGAGACAGGAAATAGAACATTATGTGTCTCACAAAAGCTTTCCGTTTGGGCTTGTTCTTTTAAAAAATGAAGAATAAACCTCTGGGATGCTGACCAGCCACCATCACTTACATGTGTGCCTAATTCTAACCACTTAACACTGGAATAAGTATTTTTACAAGCGGAAAACCAAGTAGCAGGTTGCTACAGAAATTTTTACCGCTGCATTTTTGTCTCATGTAGCAAGTTCAGACATGTTGGTCTGGTCAGTAACTGGATGAATGAATCAACGGACTGTACCCACAATAGTTGTTTAATAGAAATGAATTAATGACATTTCAAGCAAAAGATTTTCTAATAGGAAAAGAGAGATAGGAAACAGCATAGTCTATGACAGATTGACAGCAATGTAACGAACCTGTTTCACTTCTTAGAAAAAAGGTATAGGTGCTTCACAGGGACTAAGTATATCCTTACTACAGCATAGTTCAACACAACTGTTCATGACACTCACAGAAGTTTTATTTACTATGTATAGTAATCTGTGTGGCTTTTAAGGAAAAATCCATATTTAATGCCTGTAAAATCCTAGTTTGCTGAGTGGCAGATTTTTAAATGGCAACAATCTCCCACTGCAATATTCTGATGATATAAACAGCTTTTCATAATCTCTATGAAAGACAAAATAAAATCAAAAACCACCACCATACTTCCATATGTTTCTCCGAACCAAACCTACCAGAAATTTTTTTACAGATGACATCTCCTTTCGATGTTGATTTTTGTGAAACTTTTTAATAATGCATCTGCTTCATTAAACATCATTGTGAAACTGATCAAGGGTTGAAGTCTCTTCTCCACCTTCCCTGAATTAGGCCATTTTAATAAGAAAACAAGTGGAGAAGGAAGATTTTTTTATAAAGCTCATGTGCAGTTGGTAAAAGAAGATTAAGAATTACTCTAAATTTTCCTTTGATCCTCAGCAATCTCTTTCCAGCACCATACAAATCTCCTCTAGATTCTGGTAGAAGCCTGACAGCTTGATATCTTTACAGCATGTGGGATAGCAGGAGTAGTATTTTTTGCTTTTTTATAATAGAAGGTAAAACCTGTCCAGAGTCGAGACATGATAGCACACACTCTCTGCTCTAATACACTCATTAACTACCCTAATAGAAGCATACACCTTTCTTTCACAGAAGAACCCTTACACAAACCAGTTGCAATTGCTTATACCTGTTTCAAAGAAGCTTTTAATACAAACTACTTGAAGTAATTCAAACCCTTTCTTCTCAGTAACTAAATGGAACCTGAAAAAGGTTTTTTACAGTCACCAGAGCACTCTGTTGGACCATATTTTTAATTAAAGATATTTAAATATTCCCCCCAACAGACTTCCCTCCATTACTGTTTTTTAAAAAATTTATTATATTTTTCAATTTTATGTCCATTGCACAGATGGGTCAGAATCTAAACTGAATTAGTAAAATAACCTGCATGATCTTAAAAGCAGAGTATCTCAAGTTAATCTTTCTTAGCCACTGTTTGTATCACAATGAGGCACATGTTGGTAAGATCAAACACAGTGGAGCACACCGAGTCTGGGATATTGGCGCGTCTCAGCAGATTAGTTCAGTAAAGTGAACATCAACTGAGGAAGCAGAATGAATAGTTGAGGAAGCCAACTCACAAAAGCAGCAGGGAAAAAAAAATTGTGAAATTGGAAGCTAACCGGCACCACTTTTTGCTGCAAAGTAAAGGTTACCACCTCCAGCAATGAGAGGTTGGTTATATTCTAATGCATCTGTCTTTATGAACTGAGATGTAACCTTGATCTGCTGTGCAGAAATTCAACAGTTGACTAGTACATGTTTCATATCATGATTCTTTTTATGCACTTTAATGTTCGCATATATGTGTAGTTGGGTTAATGGTAGTTCAAAAATAAAAGGGCACATCACACACACCATGTGAATTCTTTCAAGTCTGAATTACTTCCATTTACTATCTTTTCTTGTAAAATACCCACTTCTATATATCCAGTTCTCTGCTTCTGGGTCCTCGTATAGACCAGAAGTGCCAGGTAAATACTGGCAACAGTATTGTTCAAGCCATCAAACATGATGAAGAATTAAACACACTCTCCTCTGGGACAATGTGGAGATTGCAGTGCCATTCTGTACTTATAAAGATGTCACAGGTCTGTAGCATACAAAGCACTAAGTATTGAGCTATGATAGTATGCCGTGTATTTCCTATTTTGTCAGGACAGAGTAACTTCAGGTTTGGAGGGTGAATCATTCTCAGAAGCATTTTTGGTTAATTTTGCAGACTAAATTAGCATAAATATTTCAATTACGCTTTAAAGAAATAACTTCTCTCCTCCTGTATCCTGCAGAAGGGAAACAGGCAATCTCTAGTTGCAGTAAGTACAGAAATCATTTAACTGCACTGCTCTACTATTTTATGCATCATTTCCATGAAGAAAGACTGATCACTTGGAAGTGTAATGAACTTGCCTCTTATATTTTGTCAGTTCAGCAAAAAGGAAACAAAATAGAATTATGGAAGCTTTCTAAATAAAAGAGGGTTGAATAGGTTACAGACCTAGAATAGTGTTAGAATTGTTCATGCACTGAAATAGAATAATAAAATGAAGTTTTTCAGGACTTGTTCCAGAAATATAAAATAATACATATATAGGCAAAAGCAAAAATCAAGCTTTTCCTTCATTTCTGTTTGTGTGGTGCAAGAAATGGAGGATGAGGTCAAATTTAACAAGAATGCAAATCAGAGTGTTCTTCAGAGTAATCAGTTGTTCACAAGAAAAAATACTTTGTAATATACTTACAAGAGTACATAATTGAAATAATCTTTTTCAACCTAGGCATCTGACTCTGAAATATGATTTTTTTTCTTAGCACAAATGCCATTAGTTTAATCAGTGCTATTGATCAGGATGTGCCTGGGTGGTTTTTTTTTTTTTTTCAGGTTACATCAAAATTTTAGAAATAATGAAGACGACAGGCATTGTTATGACTGTTTTGTTCATTTTAGAAAAGAAGAATCTTACTGGGTTATGAACTATGCTTTTTGGATACAAACTGTAAGCAGGTGGACAGGCCATCTGGAAAGCAGAAGAAAAAAAATAATTCAGAAGTTTGCCCAAAGCAAAAAACATTTATTTAAAGATGAATCTCTAGGGAAGTTTTGTAGGTATTTTTGGAAATAAAAACATTCATGCTAAATTAGGTCCTCCCTCAGTAAATAGATTTTTTTTTTTTCTGAAACTAAATTTTTTTTGCTAAACATAGCTGATTCACATCAAAAGAAGGCCCTTCGATTTTTATAGAGAATATTCACTTTTCCTATCAAAATCTCATTCTCAGTTATAAATCCTTTGCTCACAATAGAAAGCAGAAAAAATATTAAATCTGTGCACAATAATGGCTAAAGTCTGTGTGAATAACAATCATAGAATCATAGAATGGGTAGGGTTGGAAAGGACCTGAAAGATCATCTAGTTCCACCCCCCCTGCCATGGGCAGGGTAATTAAAATTTAAGTGTTTGGGAGCAAGCTCCAGGTCCAACTCCCAAATCCAAAAATCCATTTAATATAAAGTCCTCTCATCGAGGACGTATCAGATATTAAACTGATAAGAACAGATGCTACACTTGATCTTAGCCAAAAGGCTAAGCTACAACAAGGTACCAGTTCCTCCATCATGGAATGAAGAGGGCACTGAATAATTAAGTGATCTATTGAGTAAATACCTTTCCTGGGCATAAGGCATATCGAGGGGCATAGGCTTAAAACACCAAACGTAAAAACAGTTTCTTGGTGCTGGATTACGGCTCTTTGGCAAAAACAATTAACCTTCACAATATTTCATTTGATTACTTGCTAATGATTTTGCAGAAGCATCTGAGACATAGGTGGTAGCTTTTACTACCATTAATGTGAGAAAACGAAATTTCTTCCTCCACTGTTGCATACCAACCTACTCTCTGTGCCTTTGAAATCAAAGAAAATAATTGCAGCTCTGTAATAAGCATGGCTGTATAGAGTACAATGAGCCTGGACCTTTCCTCCTAGCTTGCAGATCGACCTTTATGCTTTAGAGTAATGCCTGCAAAGTCTCTGGCAAGAAACAAGTTACCTTTTAGTTCAAAATTAACTTAAAAATGGACAGTCTGCTCTGAGTAGGTTTATCACTAGCTCTACTAGAATATACTAAAGCCAAATAGTAGAGTAACTGGTAAAAAATGGGATTTGCAATTTGTTTGCTCACTGTCAGAGATAAGCAGATTTTCTGCTTATGTACTTTGATTTTCAAAAAGATTTTAAAAATCTCCTGTTTCTTCATTTTTTTTTAAAGGTTGTCTACCTACAAGTGACACACAAAAATAATCTGTATGTGTGGTACTAACTAATGGCTATGGAAAAAAAAAGTCACTTCTCCAAGTATGCTTTTGCAAAGCACACCTAATATGAAAGAACCCCATGAGCACTCTGGTATTACAGTGGCTACTTGTGAGAGCATCTCTCTTCCTCCAAAATAAGTAGAGTTTAAGTAAAGTGGAACCCTGAATATTTACCACCTCACAGGCATGGAGATACTCCAACATCCTCCGGCAAATCTCTGCAAGTCCTCAGTGCTTGAAGATTTTGAAGTTCACTGTTCAGCAAAGCAGCTCAACCACTAGAGGCCAAGGAGATATTCCCAAGGGTTGGGCTGTGCCAGCGCATGGTCAGCATATTATGCAAATCCTTAACAGGACACTTCTATAGCATTTTCTCAATACTTGAATTTTTTTCCATCTGCATATCCCATGCCTTCTTGAAATGAAACTTCTTAATCAAAATAAAGAGCTGTTTTAGTAAACTGGACCACATAGAAACCTGTGATGTTCAAGTTCTCTGTATGTATGGAGATTCCTATTAACCCCAAAGTATGCAGAATGCTCTAGACACTATTTACAGCACAATAATTTTTCTAGAATGACACAAATAATATAAACTGATAAGGAACTACATTTCAATTACTGTTGTTGGTGTAAACCTTAAGCCTTTGAAAACATAACCAAAACAAAATGAAAATTAAAACCAGCAGACCTCAGTAGTAAATAACTCACAGATTTGCTCTACACTCAACAGAATGCTCTACTTGGAATTCCGAAGCACTCAAAAATATATTGATTGTTTTAAAAAAGCTTTTTAAAGGAAATTCTGTATCTCTGTAGAAAAAAAGCGATTACTCATTTGGTCACTACTACCATAAAATTATATAAAATTCATCTCCCTTACTGCAAATTTACCTCTACATGATTACTGAAGTCCTTGCAAGATAGTTAATGCTTTCGAGACAGAACAGCCTGCAATCTTAACAAATGCTTCTGATTATATATACTTCATCTTTGGAATCTGCCACAGGAAACATGCAGGATGTCATGACCACCCCAAACTACAATTCATGGCTCTTAAAAGCACAAACAAAAATGCCACATATGGAACATCCACCAGTTCTTCCAACATCTTCTAATTACCTATTCTGTTCAATCACTAGAACTGCTTCACAGAAGTAACAATCACTTATTCGACTAACAGTAGTGAATCCTACTGTACAGAATAAAGGGTTTTATCTGAAGCACACGTTTAGGCAACTTCCTCTTGTAAGATGGCACTTGGCTTATTTAAATCCAGGACAACAGAAAAAAAATTCTAAATACATACTGCAGCTAATGGGGATATAACCCATCTGTGTTTTGCAGGATTCAAGCCACAGGTCACTACTCCATCCGCCAGCACATGTTGTGGCTGACAGCAGATTTATTGTTCCGATTAAAAAGAGTAATATCTTTCTCTTTAGCAGAATGACTTCTGCAAACTGTTCCTGTTCATAGTTTTAGATCTGAAGAAGAGGAAATAAATACATGCAAGAAGGAGTTGTTTTTATTTTATATGAGGAGTCCTGTTTATCCATGGCTGCTGCAGGTTAGAAAGCAGAAATACCCAAAATCCTTTTTCTAATAAAACCTACTTTCTTACATTGAGCAACAGATAAAAGATTTTATTTTCTACAATAAAAAGGGTCAATGGACGCCTATATTTATATTACTATCAACTCACTTTTGAGAAGTAAAAAGAGTTGATCAAAGAGTAAGTTTCTCTGATTGCCATGTCCTCACCTCTCCTGCCCAGTCACTGTAATTTTTTTTTTTTTTTGTTTATTTATTCAAGGTTTTTAAGATTGAATTATAGTCATACAAACTCTTTCGCTGGGGGTAAATCAGGTAGTAATCAGTTACAGTGAGTAAGCTTCCAGAAGAGACAAGCCCTTCTAGACAATCATGGGAAAAAAAAGAAATAATTGAGAAACAGTTATGCAGTAGTATATCTTAAGAAGCAGCAGATTAATTGTATCATTAAATTAGAAACCATTTGATTTATTCATGTTGCTTGTTTTCAAAATGAACTCAAGTGTTCCATGCTTCCAAGGATAATGAAAGGGTTTTTAGAAACTATGTATCAATTGAGGACTTTTGAATATCCAGACCTAATTAAGATTAACTTCAACAAGATACAGTTATTTAAGAAGCTATAGAACAAGCTATAGAACAAGCTATCACAGCTGGTAATACCAGTGTAAGGTTTTATAAGTCAAAATAGATCAGAGAGAGAAAATTGGAAAAGAAAATAAGCATCGATATCAAGATAAGTATAAAGCATAACCACTGAGGAATTAAGTTAACCCCTCCATTATTATCTGATCCTGTAAAAGTACAGAATACGTTTGCTTTGTATGAACAGGATTTGGAAGTAATAAGCATACCAGAGCCTTTCAATCAGCATGGAATATACAAACTGAAGTCATTAATGAACAATTTTATTCATAGTCAAAATGTTATGTAAATGGAGCTAGTCTTAAGCAAAGCAAGTCAGCTCTGTCACTGTGCAGAGGCTGAGCCCATGTACTGCTTTCTACATGCTAAGTGAGAAAGACCAATCTCCTGCACCCCACAACTCCCAGGCTAAGTAAAAAGGAGGGTGATAATGACATAGTCCTGGAAAACTGCAGCTGACCTTTAGGAAATTTTCTATTTCATCGGAATAATACATTGTTGGTTTCAACAAACTCCTTGAGGCTATACAAATACCCATTCTATTTCAGTGATGCAGAGAACTAGGCCCACATTCCCTAACTGGTTATTTTTACAAAGGATGTTTTGAATAAGTGCTCACATTGCTGCCTGGTTACAAAGAACCACATTCTTTATACACAACCAAGATAAAAGGTAATTTTCTTTAATTCTTTGCTGGATCCTTTTTGCAATTTAAGTAGAAGACACTGAGATCTTCAAAAAACATCATACATATAATGCGAAGTCTCACTGGTTGTTGCTTGTCACCATTAATGAGACCAAACTCCTCTCATCAGTGTCGTAGCAGCTTTGTTGGCTGAGAAGCAAATTACACACTTTTATGATCAGAGAGAAGTAGGTTATAATTGCTAAGCATTTAATTCTAGATAATGAGTCCCAGTGAGCATCAAACAATGAATAAAAAACCATCATTGCTTGCCATGGTCTAATAGAAGGGAATATACTGATAAATCCAGCTGACAGAGAGAGTCCAAGCTTATGGATAGAGGGTGTGGTATCTTAAATATTTCTTTGGCTCCTAGAAGGCCAGAGGCACGATGACTTCTACAACACAACAACCATTTTCCAAGCCTCATTAATGCTGAGACATCAAAACAGGAGCAGAACAGACTGTTTCCTGGCAAAGGCTCTAACATTCCCCTTTCCTCAGTCTTAAGGCTACAATACAAGGTTTAGAACACAGGCTCTCCAGTGGGACCTTTCCTAGTCCACACACGGCAACATCTGCTCTAAGCTGGCATGGGAGTTTGAGGAAAAGGAGTACTTCTGGTTTCAGTCAGAAAAGTGTCATAGGTTCGTGCTGGTTAATAACCTTATCCTTTTCATTCTTGGTACTGAAGGACCATTTAACTCTGCAACGCCACTATCTCCTCAGCTAGCGTTTCAGCTATGTCAGACATTTATATTCATCTGGTAAAAAAGGAAAAGCCATCAACAACAAGTAAGGGCTGCTAATTCTTCTTCTTTTAATGGCATAACTTAATGCCTTACAAATGTTTATGTTTCTTCCTTTCTCCAGTCTCTTCAGTACCTTTCCAAACCTGTCTTTTTCTGACATAAAATCAAATAGTGACATTTACAGCAGAAACTTCTGTCCAAAGAAGCACAGTATGATAACAGTAGCACAAGAAGTATCTATAGAAACAAATGCTATCTCTGTCATATAATGCTGCAGGAATAGCCATTATAACTAAATTTCACTTATTATAAAACATGAAGTTCAGCAGCAATGTTTCCTCACATCATCTGGCATCAATTCCCTCTGTAGTTCTGACAATTCCCTTTACTACTGATTTACAGCACTTGACTAGGAAGAACAAACCATTATTCCTCCTCTTTGCTCCCATTAAAGGACAGAGATGGAAGAAATCTGTAACATTTAGTTTATCCTCCCCTAATTTCTGATGAAATGTAATACACTTAAACATGTCACATGCTGGAAGTGGTGCCAGTGGAAATCCAATCCTTGTTACAGAGGTAATTTCAGAATAGATAATACAGTATGTTTAATTAGTTTAACTATAGCTCACGAGCAAGTAACACCCAATACTTCATAGGATGCAATGACAACACAATAGCAACAGTATCATTTAACAACAGTTTAAAATCTAACCTAATGGGATAATAAAACACTTGGGCAACTACTGTTGCTCAAGGTGAGTTTCAGGTTGTTTTTGCATTTGACCATGATACTTCAAACTACTAAGTCAATAATATTTCATTAAACCGCCAAGAAGCCGCTGAAATTAACACACTGAAGTCTGAACAAATAGGGAGTTTATAAGACTTACAGATAACAAGCCTGTAATTAAACCTGGAATATTTGGAACTGGAAGAAAGGTAGCTCTTTAGGAAACACAAAGCATGTCAGAATCAAGGACTATTTCTTCCAGCTCACATCCATGGAATGAAATTTTTGGGCATCTTATTATTATTTTATAGAGGCCAGCTGAAAAGCTCCAGCTTGCAGAGTTTTAACCTGTGCTTGAGTTTGCATGTCTGGAATGTAATTTTCTTATTAAAATGCAAGCCATGTTGCTAACTTCAGGGTTTACCTACAGTATCACTGGACTTTGAAATTAACTGCAGAGGAAGATGCTAAGCTTCAATTCCTTAAAAAAAAAAAAAAAGCCTTGATACTTGGAAAAGAAATAAACTGTGAGCTAATTGGGGCCAAATTATTTAAATGGTCTTTATTTGGTCACAGATCATTGATTATTTCAAATACTTTCAGCATTTGATTTACCTACATTACGTTAAAAGGTATATATTAATTCATAACAAAAGAAGTTACAAGGTCAAGAATGAAAGGTGGAATTTTAAAGTAAGACTTAATACCTGGCCTCATTATACTTCTATATTACAGTATTTAAGTAGTCAGTGTATCTGCTAAAGACACTGTTGAAGTAAACTGAAAACTAATAATCAGTTACTTAAATTTCAGTCCAAGTCCTAAATGGTATCTCATTGTGGGGTAAGTCCACTGACTCCAGAAAACCAGCCAATGATTAGAAGGTGGATCAAATGTTACAAGCACATTTAGAAAAGTGCATTTACACAAGCCTTCTAACATATAAACACACAAGTAATTACTTGCATCATTCCCACATCATGTGGATTGCCTCATGTGATTGATAAATACATTCTACGTGAAATGTTACAGGCTATGCCTTTGAGTTCTGAATATTTATTTGATGTCAAATGTACTGCAAGCTTTGACAGGAATATCACATACCAGCTAAATTACATACAGCGCACCACATATTACTTCTATGTACACACTATTTCTTAAAAACAAAACAAAACCTTCGGGAGTTATTTCTTTAAAAATAATTTTGGAGTTATTTCTTTCCATCCTTGCTCAGGCAAGTTAGCAGGAGGATCCTATTTCATTCAAATAACTCGCATAATTTGGCAATGGTGTGAAGTGACGTAAATGTCAAAGAGAGAGTAGAAATTAGGTAGATTTTGACAATACAAATAATAATTTTAACCCCAGATACCAGCACCTCCAGCTGTGATGCTCATTACTCAGAGAATATGTTTTGTGCCTCTCCCACCACTTATGGCCCAAAGGAAGGGAAAAGCAATCATAATCCCAGAGAGCTACCTGTAAGGATGTCAAGCCAAGAGCACTGAAGGCCAAAGGAGATTACATTTCATTTCTTAGAAATGTATTGAGCAAAATCCACTAGCACAGACTGAAAGAATAAACCTGGGAGAACAGATTTCCAACCTGAAAAAATAGGAAAAAGGAATGCAAATAGCAGTACTGGCTTCACACCAATTCTCTATGTTTTCTTCTCTTGTATTATCAGCTGTACCACACACTGGCTTTTGCTTCAAATCATCTTTCCCACATTAGCAATTAGACTCAGAAGACTGAACACACGTCCTCTTGAAATACAAAAAATGCTACAGAAGCCCAAAAGTAATTTATAACAAGAGGATGACACCAATAGATGGAGAATAGCAATACCTACTGTCATCATTAAAAATGTTGAGGTACTGTGGAAAAAAAATTGTATGAAGGCATTTCCTCATTCGTGTTTTGTTCTTCTCTTTTTACAGACAGTCTTAACTGTCTGATAATCTCACACTTAAAAAACATCTGCCACTACTTTCATCAAAATAATAATGTAATTGATGAGTTCTCTTAATGATCTGCTGGAGATAGATACGTATGTACCTTGGTGTGTAATACCAGGGTACTGTCTGTCTTCACTATGCTGATGCAAGAATATGACCAAAAGAGAGGTGAAAAAACATTACAGAGGCATGTGAATAATTTCTGCTGGAAGGCTAGGCCCCTGTAGTCACAAGCAGTTAGGTCTGTCCAGACCAACTCAGCTAGTCTTCAATCCCATGGGTTCCTGAGCAACAGGACTGAAAAACTGGCTTTGCACCAAGAAAGCTAGTCACATTTTAGCCAGCTAGTGAAATGAAAGCAAGATTGAACTCTAAAGCCCCAATAAAGTATACCTTTTCCAGATTAAGCCCTGGGTTTGGGCTTTGAGCCAAGCAGTCTGCTATACCCTCCCACTGTTAAATAGCTTTATGAATTCTTCTATTATGTTGTGTACTCAAAAGAAACCTGACATGCTTAAACTCTGAAGAGCACATTTTCTCTGCTTTGCAACTGAAACATGAGCTACAGATTTTATTTTCCCTTCCATCCTCCAGCAGAAACTTGCAGGGTTGCTTTATCGACTAATAAAACCATAAAAAAAAAACCCCAAACCAAACCATTTTCACCATCTAATTTGCACTTTGTATAATGCTGACCACAGATTTTTTTTTTTTTAATTGTCTTACTAAATTCAATTACTGGCCACACAATATTTTTGAAATACATATCTAATCTTGATTTAAAGAAGTAGGCTCATGAAGAGTGTCCGATGTACTTTCACAAATATATCTGGTGACTGTGTATCCTCATCACATGCATCTTATTCCTATTAAGAATATGCTTGTATTTGTTCCCAAAAGGGTAGCCTTGTTACGAAGTCAGACATCAGAAATTTCTTCCCAAGCTATTATAGGTGGACAAAGAAACAATTTTGACTGCTATTAGAAAACAAATAATTTCATTTTTTATTTTGCTTTGCTATTTCCACCCCAGTGAATGACCAGCTAACAGTTAAAGTTACCAGGAGTACTGAGTGGTGTGACTAGTGTTATCAAAAGCCTAATCATTTTTCAAATCAATCTACCAAATATACAACAGAGCACCAGACAAACATGCTAGCTACAAAATAATGTTGTAAAACTAGGTAATTTTTCTGCATTTTCCATACTTGCTAAAGTAAAAATCCCTCAGAAGTCAACTGTTCAAATAGCAGTATGGCTTGAACTAGAGATTTTGAACCAATTCAATTCAGTATGCTCCCAACTAGTAATGTCCACTGAATACAGTTGCTCTGTGACAGTGAATTTTACCCAGTTAACTGGCAAAATGCAGCCAACATCTGACAAAATAAGACAGAGTCACTAACTTATTGACAGGCATTTTACCTGGATTGGGATAAAACATTAAAGAGTGATTAAGCATTTGTGGAAAGAAAATGTAAAAATCTATTAATACCATTTGCAACTGTGGCTCAGATGCAGATTCCACAGAATGACAGAAAAGGCAAGCTACAATAATTAAAGCTCCATAGCGATTACTGATTTCCCAGCACAAATCTGAAGACTGCTATAAGATACTGATGCTATGTTTTGTAAACATTCTTTGATTTCAGCTACTGTAGTATAAGTCCTAACACCAACACTGTTAAAGGGCTTACCGCAGAAAGGAAATAAAGGCCTTAAAAGAACTTAGAAGAAAGGTGAAAGAGAAACTTTTGCATTCTTCACATATCAAGATGAAAGCTTTTTACAGTTGCTCTGCACTGTAATCTCATTAATGGTGCTCTTTTTTTGAAAAAAAAAGCATCTTCCTCTAACCTAAACTTCTCTGCAAGGCTATTAAGTCATGCCTACATACAGATTAACAACCATCTAAAATGCCATATATGGATTTGGGAAGGAAAACATCCTTTAAATGTGGATATGCTGTACAAATAGAGATGATGTATTGTGAAACAACTTTCAAACAGAAAACCCAGTTCATTAAAACTTAACCATTTCTTCGGAATATACTGACAGAATGCTGCAATTAAATCTATGCAGAATGCCAGAAGTGCTAATATCTCAGCAATTACTTGAGAGAATGGTCTCATGCAAGTGCTCTACTTAGCAGTCTACTTGCCATTTCGTCCTTCGCTGCTCTGTGACTTAAAAATATAACAGCAGCAGCAACATGAGAGGTCTGTGCTTTCTCCTGCCACAGCAGAAAAAAATCCTAAAACTGTCTAAAAATTAAATAGGAAACTTACTTCAGTAAACAAACATCTGTAAACTGTTGTTTCTCACAAAACACAAAATTCTTTCCCTCTTTTCAAAGCTTAGTAAGAACTTGTGCTTAAACTCCACAGAATTATAACTTATCCAAATCTAGAAAAGGACGTGTGCATTATCTATTTATTTATTTACATTTCTAACATTAGGTGATGAACAGGTTTAGAAATCACCAGGAGCAGTTACAAAGCTAGTGAAAAATCAGGTGGCCTGTTGCCTCCCTGTCTGCCTGAATTTACTGTTAGTACTAGAGAATGGAAACAGAGAAATCCAGGTATGACTATAGAGATAGTAGGAACGGGAACTATCAAAGAAAATGAGGTTAGCAGGACCAATGCCTATTGAGCCATCTTTTAGCAAAAGACTGGCATTAGTTACAAGCAACTGTACCCCAGGGTACCTTATGCACGACAAGAAGATGAGACAGATAACAGCAAAGCAGTGATCAGGATAATAGTAGAGAAGTGACCAGGGTTCTTCAGGGAACTGAAATGAAAGCTAAATGCCGGTGCAGGTCTCTAAAGGATTAATAATCACTTGGCAACAAAAAAAGCGTCCTTTTACTTCCTGTCTGCCTTGGACTAAGGTCAGGATAAAAAAAACAAGAGACACTGTAAGAATGGGAAAGAACAGGAGTTGCCATAGAAAATGCAGGACAGGAACACCCTATTCCCTTTGGGCAGGTGTCTGGGATGGACAATTATTGATGTCAGGAAGAGAGTCGAGTTAAGGTGAACATGGAATGAGGACAGAAAAAAAAAGAGGCAGATAATGGCTGCCTTATGCAACCTGATGGCTCACAGCATCAATTTCCTACACTTTTGCACAAGCTTGGCAGTTTCTGCCATCACACCCTACATTTGTGTAATATTTTTTTTTTTTCCACTCTTACCACAACCCCAAGAACTCTCATGTGGTTTGAGTTTCTCCTGTTGGACAAGACAACGTTTGGAACATTTCTAAAAGCTAATCCTGTACTGCTTCTGCTCAATTTATAGCCAGCTAGGCTACAGACCTCCCTTTCACAATACACATGTAGGTCAAAACAACCAAAACCAGCCGCCTTCTTGCCAGTGTATCTGGCCTGAAATGTGATAGCTGCATGTAACACCTCCACCTGACACAGAATGGATTGTGGTCAATATACTGTCTCTGAGACAAAAAAAGGTTGCTCTTAATAAATAACCTTGATAGCTTTTATAACCTTGTTTTACTTACAAACAAACTTTGTTTGCCTTCCTTTTATCTCTGACGTTATATCTACATCATTCTCCAACATGAAACAGTAAATGAAAATCCTCTAGTGACCTTCCATAAATCACCCTCATTCAATATGCTTTTTCTATGCTCTTTGTTACTCCTCTTTTATCTAAACTGAATGAATTTAACTTTCTGATCTCTTCTTTTAGGGAAATCTTTCTTTGTTTCATCTTATTGATTGTCCTCTTGTGTTCTAGCTGACTGTGAGTGAATTGTACAAAAGGCAATGAATGCCTTTAATCTATGTTGTTTGCAATATACTTTCATTAATTTCACCCCATTCTTTCATCATTACAATCTTAAATAATTTTTTAGTCTTTTCATCTTATTTTCTTAACAATATCTTCTCAGAGCAATTGGTCATCAGTGTTTTGTCTCAAGTACAGTTTCCTTCCCCCTTATTTGCACACAAAGCCCATGGCTTCACAGAGCACCCCTGGGGAATTACTGTTGATGGGATTGGCTGATACTTTTTTAAAACTTAATCTAAACACAAATATATTAATCACTTCTTATTTCTTGCGGGGTTTAAGGACACTTTAGACTTCACAGTAAATTTGTTTAATGAAGCAACAAATAAAACCAGAAAATTCAAACAGATTTGGAACCTCAATTACATAGTTAGGATCCTCTAAAGCACATACCACGTAAAAATAATCAATTATAACACCACAGTCATAAATGAAGAGGGGACCTGTTGAAATTTAGCTTGTTTAGATGGAAGAAATATCAATTATTAAAAATCAGTAATGCTTGAAGTATCAGCAAGATACATGATAATTTATTGTGGATTCAAAAAATCTTCATGAATATAACTTGACTTTTGAAGGTAATTATAAGATTATCCTATCTTTCTCCTATGCTCTAGTAATTAAATCTGTCAGGTTTTTTTGCAACTTGTCTCATCTGACTGTCTCTCCCTGGAGAACTCCGAGACCCATGGGCTTATGTGTGGGTGCAGTATTCAGCCAGTGCAGAGCTCACTGTGGGTCAGAGCCTATGGGCAGATTATCCATCAGAGATTTTACTGAAAACATGACACTGCATTTTTACCATGAAAACCGGATATGCCTGTTAATAGTGCAAAAAGCCTTTGAACAGTTAAATAAAACAAAAACCATTACACTAACAGAAGCTCTCTGCCAATTTACTCCAGCAGATTTGTGTCATTTTATTTATTTCTGCCTTTTTCTTCTCGACTTGATGTAGCTGGAAGAGGATTAAAAAATTCAGATGCTGGAGAAAGGAAACCAACCTAAGCACTTGGTGTAAAGATGACGTATCTGCACCTCCACCCCCATGAATGCTACAGGAAAATATGATTTCCTATTTTTCTAAATTCCTTTTCTGCCTTCTCTTTTTCTGAAGAGTTGATTCTCAGAGAAGGTAGGCACACTCTAGTTACTCTCTTCACTCCAGAGAAACTACTTTTCTGTGTAAGTCTGATAGAGTTGAAAAGGAAGGAATCCCCATCACCATATAATATTGAGACAGACAAAGGAAGTGCCTGAATTTAGAAACTCTTCCACACAGCTGGGAACTACATGGCAGAGAAAAAAACCACTGCAGTCTGACATTACTTTGTTCATTGTGCTATGAAACATTTCAAGTGATCATAAAGAGAAGTTGTAATGTATAACAGCTACCCAAAGCCTCTTCTTTTGGAAGCTGTTTTGTTTATGCTGAAACCTGCTCCACAGGAAAACAGATGATTTCAAACCAGTTATTTGCCCAGCACAAATGAAAATAGCAAGACAAACAGATTTTTTCCAATTTCATTGAGGTATTTACACCTGCTAGTACAAAAACCAAATATGATCTCTCTGCTTATTTTTTGGATAGAGAAATGTGCTGCAGGCTGCATGAAGGAATAGACTAGCAGGGAGGTTGATTTCTTTGAAGAATCAGAGATGGAGACTGCTGCATCTCTTTACTTGTATAAAAATTGGCTCATGTTTGTAATAGTTGGCAATGATAATAACCTGCAGTGACTTTTCCATAAAGTTGTTTCCAACTCAAATAAAATAAGCTTTACCTTTCTAAAAAACTCCAGAATTAAAATCTACCAGTGATCAAACATCTGCTTTTTTGTTTGTATGCTGAACAGTGTCTTTAGCTTACAAAGCAGCATATGACAGATAATCCATGTCCAATTGTCATCACCCAGAATACTGATCATTCTTCCTTTATCCCCATTCACCCTTAAACAAAACCTCTGCTGTTTCATGTGATAGTCTGACTGGATTCCTTTCAGAAATAAAGCACTATGTCACTTGGGTTACATCACTTACTACCTTGAGTTCCAGTCTCTGTTTAGATGGCTTACTCATTTAAATCACACAGCTTGTTACACTGGATTTTTCTGGGTGAAAGGAGGAACATTACTAGTGTCTGGAAGCCTCGTGACTTTTTTCTGGGTAAAAACCAATTCCCTTAAGATGAATGTCATTTCACTTTCAGCTTTTTTAGTAGCAAACTTTAAAAAAAAATCAGAAAAGAGAAATTAATCTTTTCCACTTTCTTGCTTGAGATACACCATTCTTGATCAAACCTAGAAAGATTTTTATAGACTGTATAATAAAATCTCATCAAGACATTTTTTAAACAGGCAAATATTAATAGAATGTGACCAGATTACAAAAGATTAAATAAATAATTCTTGCTTAAATCATGTGGTACTACAGCTTAGTTGGTTATGTTTTTGAAGTGAGGTAATCACAGCTATAATATGTTATGCTTTTCAAGTGAGGGAGTATAAGATTTATTGTTCACATGGAAATAGGAGCAGAAGCACGCTCCTGCAGCATGGAAAAAAAATACCATGCTCATAAGAAAAAATACCTTTGGCTAGGTAATGCATGGAATAGTATTGAGAAGTATAAGCTGTGCAATAAGAACAACAGTCAAGTAATATCTACCCAGCTGTATTTTCTAGAGGCTGAGTTAAGCCTCATCGCCTGACTCCTGTAAAGGTTATGACAATCAGCCTTTTCAACTGCTCCAATCCTTGACTAGAACAGCTGCTGGAAACACCAAGAGCACAGCCTTTGAAAAGCCAAAAGATCACATACATCAATTTGCAGTGATCACTTAGCAGTGACATAAGATTACATTACAAAGGAATTAGTATTCTCATTGCTTTCTTGTCCCTTCATCCAATCCCTGTTGTGTCCTGCTTAGAACCAAGTTTCACCTCACTAAGTAGAGGGAAGAATTGTTAAACAGCTTTGTACTGTAGGTTCTCTGATGAGACCTAAATCCACATTACAATGAAGTTCTTGGCTGAAATAATTGAGATACAAAAGTTCAGATAAATACAGTAGGATTCTCCAATTTTCAGTGTATCAAGAACCTGTATTTCTATTTTGCCCACACACATTCCTAGTGTTGTACTGCTTATTAGTTACTGCTTTTTTTTTTTTAGGGTGTTCAGGATTGGGTGTTTATATGTTTGTTTTTTAAACACAGTAATAGATACATGTATGCCATTATCTTACAAGGATAAAAATAATGACCTTATTTTCAAAGCACTGGGATAAGACAACTGGTGATTACTCTTCTCAGTTTGTTTCAGAGTTGTTTTGTGTTTGGTGGAGAGGGTTTTTCCATCCTTCAACTCGTAGAAGAGATCAAAGGTGACCAGGAGATAGCTCAGGCTGTATTCACTGTGCAGATTTTGAGAAAAATTTGGTCAATAATAATTTCACATTCAGAAATACAAGCTAGGAAACTCAAAGTCCCATCAAAGGCCACCCCTGCTGCATTTATCAATAAATCAGAATGCACAGGTCTCCACTTTATAAACTAAATTGCACATGAAACTGTTATAGCCAGTTATATAGAGAAACTGCAAGCAAGAAGTTTCTGCTTTGTAAAACAAAAAATTAAAATTACAGCCCATGCATTGTTTTCTCCATACAGACAGTACTCATTTACTATTTCCTTGCAGTGTTAACAAAATAAAGCAAAGCCCTCACTATGTCTAAAATGTCTGCAAACAGATTGACAGTATCTTTCCACCCCACTGTGTGTGGCACTTGTTACTTTACGTATAGAGTAGGGTGGGCAAGGAGCTATCTTAATTAGCCTGGAGTACAGGATTTCAGAATGCTGTGTAGGAGCCATTACCGAGCTATATTTCACATGCAAGGTACATCTCATTTATTTAGGGTGTATTTGAACTGTGGTAGTGTAGCAACAATTATTGGATGAGCATAAATCCACTGGCACTACTACTGGCCTGGAAAACCTAGGCAGTCATTGAAGGGCCCCTAACAAGTTCTCTTCCCCACAAGTGAACCCAGTGCTAGGCCCAACACAGTGTGACTGAAGAGCTAGCCTGTATAGCATATACTATGTTGTTCAATTTCTGTAGCACATTTTAAGCCACAGCACAGGTAGTTTCTAAAAACTCACTCAAGCAAAGCACAAAATGTTGTCCCTTTTTCCTCCCAGTCAGATATTCTCGATTTGAGCAAAATACAAACTTCAATCCACTTGAATAGTTTTTTTTACCTCAGACCTAGTAATGTATTTTAAGGCTTCAGGTTTTAGTATATATTTTGTATGGCTTTTTTGGCTTTGTATGGCTTTTTTTTAATCCTAAGTCAGATCCTCTGACTTCCGAATAAAAAAATACAATCCATAAAACCAAAACCAACCCCACCTTGTTTAGTCTATGCGTAAATTCTAGGTACTGCACAAAATACTAAAATGAAATTCTGGTGGCACTGGTGTACTAGTACATTTTCCATTCAAAGAACTCATGCATTTACTACTTCTGCTACTGCTTTCTCTGGGAGACGTAGGCAACCTGAGTTCTCCTAAACTGCTCATTTAAAAGGCCAGTAATTGCATTACTCTTGCACAAAGCCAATATATGAATCATTCCAAATGAGTGAGTGACTGGATCAAAATTATACTAGGTTTTTAGAACTCTTAGTCATGTATTTGCATAAGTTTAATGGTAAACACTGATTCTGTTTTTCATCAGTAAAAACACTCTTGCTAAAAGTATAGAATATCCATCTATGAAAAAAGGAATTCTTATGCTGCAAAAACCATTCTATGTCTCCCAGCCCTTCAGTTACACAAAAAGGGGCAAAACTTTGCAAAACTTCTGCTATTTGAGAACTGCATCTCATTAAGGTTTCTGTCATGCGCTCTGATCATTCAGTTTCATACTAAGTATTTCTGCAATAAAACAGTCTATTAGAATGAATCTGTGACCTAAGATTGAAAATTAAAAATATTTGCAGTAGCAGTTATGCAATTGTCACAAATAGTCTAATTTTCTGTAAACATGGAATCCATTTGCTAGTCCTGGTCACAGAACTAAATATATTTAAATACCTATAGGTGGTGCTGAAATACAATCGTTTCTTAAAAAAGTTATAATTACAAAGTAACTGTAAGCAAAGTTACTGGTGAAGATAGATAGCCCTCCTGGTTGTACAGATTTATTTCAGGGAAATGTAGCTGAATCAGTAATCAGATCGAAGTTCTTGTGTTTTCCTTAGGTAATTATTACAACAGATTTTCTCCTATGGACATACATGTCTTATGGCCAAGGCTGTTTCCAAGACTGACATTACAAAAAAAGGGAATTTTTTGATTGTTGGAAATAGCCAGTAACAACATCATCAACTGTGAAAGCATAGCTGTCATGAATATGGCATAACTACAAAGAAATAGAAACATAAACATGTTTCGCCAAGTATTTCCCTTTCAGGTTGCACATTTCATCCTAATAACAAATTTTGCCTTTCGGTATAAATTATGAGAATGCAGTTACCAATAATAGCTCTCTGGGCATCAGCCCAGTTTGCTGAAATGAAGCAGAATGAACTAGCTTCTCCACAAACATACGATGGAAAAGAACAAAATCTTTGCCAGGCATAATTAACATGTGGTAACATGATAATCAACACCAGATAAATCTATACATTCTGGTTTCAAAAAATACATAATAATTCCACATGAGTAATTATTTATCGAAAATCTCTGAAGTGCTTGCAAATATAAACATACTTCATGGTAAAAGTCATAGCTTGAGCTATTTCCTGTAATGCTAACGGTTTACACTTACTTTCCAAGCTCTATTCAGCCTTTTAAAATTATGAAACTTAAGAAAACAAGTTGCAGAAAGAAAATAACTTTAATAATTCCAGATTTTTTAAAAGATAAATAAGGCACAGTAAAAAATTATGTTGGCAAAAATTTGTGTAACTAATTAAATGCTTATAATGTTTGTGAACAAATTTCATGCATAACACGTTAAACAACTGAACAACAAAAAACACGAAAAGGAAGGGACCCCCTTAGTCCTTGAATCCAGCTCCATCCATTTGAAAAGTAGTTACAGAGCAAAAGTCAAAGTGCGCAGAACACCAGGTTGCCACTCCCTCCTTTTGTAACAAACTGCAAGCCACAGATGGACCTTCCCTCAGTTCATCAAAATCCCAAGGAACAACACGCAGAAAATTACATTTACCCCTCAAGTAACACCAATAGTGAAAGAAATTATATTACTGATACATTAATTTCTTGCTCTTCTAGGAACTTAATTTGCTAAAGATAGTGTGGAAACTGACATTTATTTATTTTTGCTTTCCTTTAATTGCCAACTTAAGCTGCTTTCAGGAAAAAAAGTAGGATGCTTGGGAAGTAGAACTCACACGAAAAAGGAAGGCTCTTTATACCAAAGTTCTTCAAATATGTACACCACCCTTTCACTCAGCATGTTATTTTGATAAATTGTATTCCATGGTTTCTTTTTTTCTCCCATCATCCTCCAGATGTTATCCTTTTCTTTGCAGCTAATTTGGAAGCTTAAATAAAATGTACACTATTAAGATACAGTAAGGGAGTACATAAAGACAGGTTTAAAATGAAATATGAATTCCATAGACATCATGACCCAGCTTCAGAGCTAACCCAGGCTCTTGCTCTAAACATGAACGGACATTCTCTTCAGGTTTTCACAAAATAAAGAAGTATCATTAAATTTGGCACGACCATCACACTGAAAAAAAGTTGAAAGTCTGCACAGGATGAACTACTCTGTTACTTCCTTTGGCAAATCTCCAGCTATATTTTTCCACCAGCCCTCAGAGATCTTTCTGGATTAGAGGGCATCTTCAGTATTCACTTTCAGTTCTTAATATCTTACTGAACCTGATGTCACACAGTTTAGTGGCAAAAACAGAATTACAAATTCATAGTGGTAGAGAGAACGAATTCTTAAGAAAAACCAAGAAGAGGGTAGTTAGTGAAGTCCACTAACTACTGTCTGATCTTTGACAAACTTCTATAAACCTAGAAGCAAGGCTAAAACTGATTTAGATTGCTTAAATAAGTTGAAAAAAGGGGACTCTCAGAACAAACACAGTTCCAAGCACATTGATCTCCCAGCAATAGATAAACTAAACAGCACAAATCAGGCACGTGGTTAATGTATACAATTATACTTCATTATACTTCTATTAAATAATTTAATTACACAGGGAGTTTTTAAAGTAGTATAAATAAATCATTAGATTAGATAGAGAAGCATTAATTGACAACATCTAGATTATTTGCAGTTGTTACGAAAGGACTTCAGAACTTAGATTGCACAGCAATAGCGCTAATGAATGCTGGGGCAGGGAACAATCATTCCATAGGCAGACAGCAATGTGTCAAACCACAGACATTTGTCCTGATCTATAGGTATTAATTGAGGTTGTGGTTCAATAATTTCATTAAAATCACAAAAATATAAAACCATTCCAAAACAAAGTAAATTTCAAGCCTTACTGACTCAAAAAGATACAGCTGAACTTGACCGGTTACTTTTACATTAGGTATCTTTCAAGGTTTCCCCAACTTAGGGGTTTAGTAAATTAATCAGTATACCACCCATAGGTGGTCTGGTCATACCCAAACTTCATAGAGTAACACGATCTATAATTTTTGGAGACCTAGAATTTAACAACTTTGAAACTGAATTCCTTCAAACGTTCAGCAATACCTACTGTGGTGTTGCTTCATCTCTACTTGTGTGAACCTGAATTAGGATCATCATGTTTTTAATAATGGCGCTATCTCTTCCCTGCAATTTTAGATATATTTAAGCAGCATCTCTTACCTAACACTAAAGATATAGAGGTAAATTTGGCAATCCATATAATCTAATTGTATTAAAATGTGAGGCATTTCAGCATAAATCGGTGTGGTTTTTTTGACACCAGCAGAAATTAATGAAAATAAATACGAATTTATATAGGAAGGCCACAAAGATGATCAGAGGGCTGGAGCACCTCCCTATAGGGGCAGGCTGAGAGAATTTGTGTTGTTCAGCCTGGAGAAGAGAAGGCCCTGTGGTGACCTTACAGCGGCCTTCCAGTACCTGAAGGGGCCAACAAGAAAGCTGGAAAAAGAGCCTTTATAAACCTTTTTGAAGATCCGTAAACACATCTTAAGAGACCTAGAGGAACCTAAGTCAACATCTGAATTGTCTCATTTAATTGGCTATTTATAAATTATCCTTTTTCTGACTTGACTCTCCTTCCAAATATCACATCTTGAGTAACTACTTCCTGTTTGGCCAATTCTGTGTATCCTATTTGTTTTTGACGGTGCACTACTTTTTTTACTTCCCCATATACTTAGGGTTGGAAAAGAAAACATCTGACACTTATGTAGCCATTCATCTAAGAAGTTGAGGGGAAACAACTAACTAACTACCAACAAGATTTGAGCCATCAGCACTAAAATTGAAACTTTATCTAATCTTCCACTGGTCTTCCAATTATAAAAGAACTAGTGTTCTCATTTGTCAAATTCTCTCTGCAGACAGCTCAGAAAGAACATTTCATTCACTACTTCCTTTTTTTCAATGTCTCCTGAAACTGCCTGGTACTGGAGAGAATTGAGGCAAGTTACTACTCCTACTGTATGCTTCACATAGATCAGAATCTAGAGTTTAATTCCTGCTTCAATTGTATTGTCAAAAGACAAAAATCACAAAAGACAGATCAAGCTCTGTTGACATGGGGTTTCAAAGCTTCTCAGGACCAACTAGATAATGGTACTGGAAAACTAGTTTTCATTTGTACATCTTCATACAGAAGACAGAAGCCTCAGTGAGAGTCCATCCTCCCCCTTGGGAGCTGCTTTAAAGCTGAAGCTCTTACCCTTGGCCCCCACCTGAGTTACACTGCAGCAGTGTTGCAGCCATGTCTGTGGCCAGTCATTGTTACAGACCCAGACTCACACAGTGACTTCTCTCATGACCTCAGACCCCCCTCATCACTATGTAACTTGCCTGTCAATCACCAGACTGTATCTGACCAGTTATTCTCTCCAGACCTTTTCCCAATATTGTCTTGCTGATTTGACTTTCCAGCTTGACCTTGCACCTGCGCCTCATCACCACAGACTTGTCTGTTGACCTGGGTGACAGACAGGTCAACAGACCTCTTCACTGACCCAGGGTGCCATCACCCCACGGCTGCCCTGGTTGCCTTACTCGTCCACTGTGGGGCTGTACTGGTGAGGTCACTGCCCTTGCCAGCCATATTGTGCTTGGCTCCCAGTTTCTTCACTGAAAGGGTTATTCCTTCACCAGAAGCCTTGTCAGACATTGGAATGGGCTGCCCAGGCAGGTGGATGAGTTGCCATCCCTGGAGGTACTTAAGAGGCTTGTGGGCAAGGTGCTTAGAGACATGGTTTAGTGGTGGTGTTGGCAGTGTAAATGTTGGACTTTATCTTAACGGTCTTCTCCAACCTAAAACATTCTATGATTCTCTTCCTTTGTGGAACAGCTTCCTTTTCTGCTTCCTGACAACTTGATGTACACTTTTTCCAGTGGATGTTGAGTTTTACAGCTGAAATGCTTACTACAGTCTAAAAGCCCTCTACTTGCAAAAGGTGGACATCCTATTCTCTCCCAACCTCCTACATTTCTTCCTCCTTTTGTTTCCAGCCATCATAGCTTTCCTTCTCATTCAACTCACTCACTCAGTAAAGGAACCAACAAGTTTGTTCAGAGAAAGGAAATATGCATACCCAGGTGGATGTGTGAAGGAAGCCAGGAGAAGCGACTCTCCCCTTTTGGTTAGCATGAACTCTGCACGGGCACTACCACAACAGCAACTTCACTTTAAGCTTCTTTATTTCACAGTGTATCTTAGTTCTCCATTTACCTTTAGTTAACACCCAATTCTCAACCTTACAAGTCTTCATCTGCCACTATAAAATCTTCAAAAAGACTCCAAAAAACCACCAAATAAAACACTGTTGTTCTAAGAGCAGCTGAAAATGACCAGAAACAAGTCTTTCTCACTGTCTTTTTCTCTCTAGCACATTAACAATGTCAGTGGTTTTATTTCCCTTG
>NW_010236076.1:0-2982 GCF_000690775.1 Eurypyga helias
TGTTTTCGGGGGAGAGGGGGTGGTTGTTTTGGGGGTGATGGCTTCTTGCTTTCCGTTGCAAAGCTGCTCTACACGCCGCTTCCAGGAGGGACGAGGGGCACGGAGAAAGGCATCCACCTAAGCATCACCCCCTTGCCTTGCTGCCCTGTCACGCCCGCTGCGCCCCTCGGGGTCAGGGGGCTCGTGCTGCCCTGAACGGAACACAAAACCAGCCCCTTTTCCCCAGCGCTTGGAGGAGGCGGCAAGAACTTGGGAGACGCGTTGGCATCTCACCGCTTTGCTCAGCTCTGCGAAAAGCAGCCCGCTGCTACCTTCATTTTTATTTCGAATAGCACCGAGCAGCATTCCTGTAATTGTGTCCAATTAAGCTGTAAGTGCCGATAACTGCTTCGAATCCCCTCTGATAATTTTTTTCCCTCTGAATTCATTTTCTATGTGCATTTTGATCTGGTACGTATTTTTACCCAATAGATGGAGCCGTTACAGCCTGGTTATCTCAAACCTCCTTCCCGGAGTTTCTGTGTTACTGTGGCAAAGCTGCAAATCCCAGCAAACCCTCCAAATCCCACTCCTGGCCCTGGAGCCACGGGGACAGATATGTTTGGGGGGCCCCAAGCTTGTGCTCCCATCCCTGCGCTGGAGCGGGTGGCAGCAGGGATTTGCACAAACGCGTCGATGTGGGCTCAGCTTTACTCCCCCCAAAGAACTGTGGTGCCTTGCAGTGCCCCTGCTCACCGCGAACTTGTGTCCACGCTCCGCAGGAGTTGGACTGTCTTCTAGCACTCCTCCGCGGTGTCAAATCCTTTTCAAACACAGGAGGATGGCCGTGACCTTTCTTAAACCAAATGGGAAAAGGCCAGAAGTTCCTCCATTCGTTTTAACGGTACCTGGCAGCTCCCACTGAGCCGCTCAGCCTGGACTCGCAGCAAATCACAGCTTTTTTCCTGCCGCCTGTTGAAACCAGAGGGAGTTTTTCCCTTTGGCTCACCCACAGGATAATAAACATCCAAACCGCTCCACCACAAGGCGGTTTGAGATTGTTATATCCATGAAACGTTGACACAAACCTAAGGAAATAGAAGTTGCCTGACTATAAACCTCCTCAAACCTTCCCTCCCCCCCAAACCTCATCGCTGCCGTGCGGCAAGGACAGTGTTGGTCGGTGCCAGGTTCTGTCAGCGGCTGGGCTGTGGGTTGTGCCTGGCTGGAGAAACACAGCGTAGCCCTGCGCTGGACTTCGTCCACTTGCTTATTTTCAAAAAACCGTCTCTAAAGGGTTTGTCACTTGTTTTTTGGAGTGGGGGTAGCTTGGCAAAAGGGGACCGTAAGGGAAGGTTTGTGTGGAAAGCTGCTTTTTTCCCTTTAAATCTGCCCACTCCAAATGAGCTGCTCAAATCTCACAGGGAAGTAACTTTTCTTAATTAAAAAACAAAGAAAAGCTGGTGGTAAGTAGGAGTTAAGACCAGCTTCACCCTGAGCTGGAACTTGTTTTTTGGAGTGGGGGTAGCTTGGCAAAAGGGGACCGTAAGGGAAGGTTTGTGTGGAAAGCTGCTTTTTTCCCTTTAAATCTGCCCACTCCAAATGAGCTGCTCAAATCTCACAGGGAAGTAACTTTTCTTAATTAAAAAACAAAGAAAAGCTGGTGGTAAGTAGGAGTTAAGACCAGCTTCACCCTGAGCTGGAATTCAAAACGTTCCCCATGAAAACTTTGTGAAGCCAAACCAGACAAAACCTGACCATAATATTCAACGCCCGCGCTGGCGGGTGTGATGCCTGGTCCTGCCCGGCCCCCACCCTTTGCAAGCCCATTTCCATTTTTCAAGTTACTTGAGGAAGCAGCTCCCGTCACCCACTCACCCTGTGCATTTCCTTAATCAGAGTCCCGGCTAATTCTTTACGCAGCTGGAGCAGCTTAAAAGCTTATTGGGCTTAATGCATGGAAGGAATAATAGAGCTGGAATCAATAAAAAATTGCTTGTTAGTCAACAAGTCACTTAAAATTATCCCTCGGGGTGGGTGAGTTTGCTACTTCTGTTGGAGTTTGGATGGAAAGAAAATTATCCAGGAGAAATTCAGTGCACCGTTTTGGATGAATCCTGCCATTCTTCCCCCCAGGGTGTAACCTGTGTGCTCCTGGAAGGCACAGAAAAGACAAATATTCTATACCAAAAGCATTGCCTTCTTTTGAAGCCTCATTTTCACTTCAAACATTGACTCAGGTTAAGACAAAAAGGATTAAATAAAAGTCTTAAAACCCCTGGAAAGTAAATCATAACACTTTGTTCCAGCTGGACCCTTTTATTACTATTATTTAATTCATCCCAAATGGGAGCAAAAGGGGTGAAAGCTCAACCCCAAACGCTTTTCCCTCCAGACTCATAGTGTGACTGGCAAACTGAAAAACCCACAACCCCCCCGTTCGCCAGAGCCCTGCAGCCCCCAGGGAAAGCGTGACACTGAGTTAAAAGCTCAGCTCTGTACATGTGATTTGGCAACAGTTTCCGAGGTTTCTGCAGCTTCACCCTGGCCCTGTGAACGGGCGATTCTGGGATTCAGGGGATTTCTGGGATTCACACCATTGCTCAGTTCTGCAGAGCAACTCCTGGGGGGTGAGTGGGCAGCAGATCTGCCCCCAGTTCATCGCCATGAGTTATGGGCTGGGAGTAACAGGGTGAGGGTACCCAGAGCGGGAACAGGGTCGCAAAAGCAGCGATATCATCTGGTTTGTAGCAGGTTTAGTTCCTAAAATCAAGAGGTGAGATTACAGGGATGGGATCCAAGGGTACAGGACTCTGATCAGCACCTTGCAGCGATGGCTTTTGTGCTGTCAAAGCCCCTGAAAAATTAAGGGCTTGATTTTAGCACTCGGGAGCTCAAGCCAAGGAGAACTGGGGTCAGATACTGAAAGGCTGGTTGTCCCCAAGCAGGAGGTTCAAGTCATCGTTGCTCAGGAGAGAGACCCTGTGGTGGGCTGACCCTGGC
>NW_010236077.1:0-284 GCF_000690775.1 Eurypyga helias
GACGGGTACTGGGCTCTCCTGTACCTGACAGTTGAGGGGGAGGCGTGTCTCCCTGCTTTTTTTTAAAGAAAAAAAAAACGGTGGTATGGAATGGAAGGACCTTGTTTGCAATTACGTTTGTTCTGTCGTGCTTGCTTCCGCTCTTTTAGCTTGTTAACAGTTGGTGTGGGAGTATGCTATCGACATACTTATGCTTTTCGAGTATGCTTGTTTTGTTTTGTTTCTTTTTTATGTTTTTTCGTGTTCGTGCTGGATGTGGGTTTGGGGGGGGGGGGGAGGGGGGT
>NW_010236077.1:315-10311 GCF_000690775.1 Eurypyga helias
TGGGGTTTATGCTGTCGGTCGTTTCCCTGATCTTCAGCCAAGCGCTGCAGAGCTCTCACGTTGTTTGCAGAAGCTACACCTGTTTATGTAACAAACGACTAGGCGCTTTATTGAAGTCATGGGCCCGCCGGGCTGAAGGTTTTGTTTTTTGAATACAGTTGTAGAGTCAACTTAAAAAATAAGAAAAGCCAAGCTACCATACGTGGTGTTACATGTATTTGTATTTTTTTTTTTTTTAACTTGTCATACGGGAGGTATTTGCCATACTGAAGCTAGTCTAACTATCTTTCTGTGGATTTCGCTTTGTGCTACGGAGTAAAGACGTTAAGAGGAACTTCAGTATTAAAATGAGAAGCTGCTCAGGGGACTATTGAACGTGAAGCTCCTCCGCTGTGGCCAGATGGAGCAGTTACAGACCTGGAGCAATGCTGGGAGCGCCAAATGCACCTTGTGGTCATTAAGTGACAGCTATTGTTTACCTGATGCTTAGCTTGGGGCTTCTTTTATTGGTTGAATAGGAGCAGTAATTACCAAGTTACAGAGCTGGCTATACAGTGCTAATTGCTACTGCTTCTGTAGTTTTCCAAGGTGTTACTACTTAATCATTAGCTTCATCTTAATTGTTATGTAAAGTTACTTCCAAAATACTGAAAGATAAGTAAGAATTAGTGCTAACTGGACAGCACTAATTATCCAATAAATAAATGAAATTAAAAGGCTGTGTTTTCAGTTTGCTGTTGCCTGTGAAAAATACTTACTTGGGAAGAATATCAAAGAAATGGGAACATTCAAATCTATGTATACAAAATAGCCACTATAATTATGTAAAAGTTTTGATCCACGAGAAATTTATGATTTTGGTTTTAGCTTTTGTTTTGAACTATGAGTTGCAACCCTGTGTCTTAGAGATAAAAGAATGTAGCTAACATATTTGGAAAATTACGCTAATGGCAATGAAAAGGGTAATGGATCCTTCCTATTTTTTTTTTTCTTCGTACCCTACTTTAACTGTCATTAGGCAGTCTTCTTTTTTTTTTTTCCCTCCTTCATTCCCCAGAGTAAATCTGAGTGCCCTTTGTCTTTTCTCTCTCCAAAAGAAAAAACAAGCCTTAAATAATGGAGGGGAAGCTTTCTTGCAAGACAGCTCAACTGCTTGTTGCACTCAGCAGCACTCAAACCAGGTCAAGCTATTCTTTTTGTTAGAAAGCATGCAGAGAAGAAAAAGGGAAGAGAAAATTAATCTTTCAAGCAACAGAGTAAATATTCACTTGACTTTGGGCTAAATGCACCTATGTTTGGTTAATAATTATGTGTACTTTGGGAAGGCTGCAGCAGCCAATTTCATTTTGGGGCAACAAAAACTCCTGTTGACACCAGCAACGTGCCCATTCAATCTGAAGGATTTTTCTTGTTGCATTTGATGAACTATCGTTTAATCTCATTGTAATGCATATTGAGGGGTTGGAAAACATGTTTTTTGTCAAGGCAGGCATGCTCAACTGACATGAAAATCGTTACTGAAATTGGTAGGATCAATAAGGTTTGACTATGTTAGACTTGTGTGGTTGAAGCTTCACGCATAGTGAACATGCAAACATGCTGATTAATCACATGCTAAAGAATAAATCTGTTTTCCCCTGACTGATTTGTCTAAGTTAGCAAAAGGAAGAAAAGATTAGGGCCCTTAGCTGGATTAATGCTTTGGATGCTGCCAACAACAGTAAAATTGCACATAGAATTTTCAAACTAAAGTATCTTGATAAAGAGGTAGTGTTTTGACTAGCTAGATGTGTTGTTGTGGAACTAAAACTTGTTAGTGTGCTAAATGATACCAATATAATTAAAACTGTTTAAAATCAATGTACCGGTGGAACTCTTGCAGGGACACTCTTCTACCAGAAGAACATCATTACCATCAGGAAGTTGCAGATGATGTTTACAGCAATGTCATTGTTTGCTACCACATCCCTGCCAGAGGTGGCAGCCACAGCAGCAGAAATGTCTGAGGCGCTAAAATATACTCCTTTCTGCCACTTCCTAGCAAAGTCAAGCTGCTTAGGTTAAGTGGCCAGTGAAAACGGGTTTAAGCTAGAACATTCTGTGAAGATGGTGTCATGGCCAGCTTTATATATAAATAACAAAACAATAAAAAAATGTTTATTGTTCCAGTGAAGTCACAACTGAGCAAACCGCATCTTGACTTATGAAAATACATAACATTTTGCTTATGACTGCTGATTTGGTGGATAGTGTTTGCCCAAAAAAGCATACTTGTTTGCACTTTCATCAATGTGTTCAAAGTTGAAAATGGGGTGAAGGCAAGATAGTTCACCTTTACTGTGAGCTATGTTAATTCAAATCATCATCAGATGGGGAAATAAATCTGGCCTCTCTGAGCTTGCTGTGATAAGGAGGAAGTGGCTTGTCGTTTACACCAAGGTAGTTCATGTGTTTTGGGTAACTAACATAGATAGAATAGGCTTTTTTTTTTTTTTTAATGAAGCAGTGAAGGCAAACCCTGTGGTGATGTAGTAAGTCACTGGAAGAAGAAACCCTGGGAAGTGTACTTTGCTGGCACTCCCTGTGAAAGTCCTCTTGTACTCCATCCATTGTATATTTGGAACAGTACTTTTCCTGAGGCACTTTTCCTGAGGCACGTGAATGCTGGAAGAAATGATACTCTACCTACCCATCCACTGATCCGCAGTATGTAATACCGAGTGGGCCATATTCCACTGAGGTGGTGCATCTCAGGCTTATGATTAGCAAAAAAGTAATTATAAGAGTTTTTCCTTCTCTTATAGAAGATGTAATTGCTTTCTAATTTAAAAGTAAAATTTCTGTTCTAATACAACTTTAATGAATGTCCCTCGTACTCCTGCAGTTTTCCCCTCAGGTTTTGGTATTTTTTTTTCCTGGGGACATGCATGGTCATCTAGCTGTCTTCATAGGTTTAAAAGATAGTCTCTTTGAAAGTGGCTTTATTTGCTCTAACCTCTCAAGGTGTGTTTTTGAGTGTGATGTCAAAAAGATAGTATTCAGCTGAGATCTTCTCAAGGCTAAGTAGAGGCAGAATAATCTCCTCTGTCTAAAAAGCCTTTCTGAATACATTCAGAATGAAGTCTGTGTGTGAGAAAGGTGGGTTGGCTTGCAGCGATAATGTGTTAGTGTTCCTAATTATTTTGTAGTCCACGAAATTTTGGGAGCGAAGGAGCACAATGTGGTGTTGATCTCTCTCTCTCCCTTGTGTTTTTCAGGCTGCCATTTTGCTTCCTAACCAGGTGGTTCCAGTTTTGTGTTTCTGAAAGAGTATCACTTTACAGTTGAAATTACTGGATTTTATCTTAATGGTTTCTGAGCTTCTTTGCAATTTCTAAATAGCATTTTCTAATCCTCTCTTCTAAGGTGCTCAACAAATCCCGCTAGCTTTGTGTCAGCTGCAGATTTTATAAACAAACTCATCACTCAAGCAATTAAAAAGAATACAGAATAGAACCATGACCAAAACGGGTTTCTTTGGGACCCTGAGATGTGCTCAGTTATAAAGCGTTCGTTTCTGGGTGCTAACCTGTTCTGGTAGCCAGTTATCTCTCTCTATATTTTTGGCAGGATATTTGATTTCCTAGTTTTGGCTATTCCTGGCCTGTTAAACTGCCTGCAGGAAGTGGTCAAGCAACTTTTGCTCAGTGGGGCAAACCCAGAATTCTGAACTGGTGCCAGTAGTTCTCGGAGTGTCCCTTTTGCTGTTCTTCTTGTGGTTAATAGTGCTTCTACTGCAAATGTGAATTTATTCATCTTTAAACAGTCTCCAAGTTTGTCTCTGAGTACAAGAAACAGAAGTAAAATCTGCAGTGATTTGCTGATTGTAGTGTTTATGGTATTAGAATTGTGCCAATTGCAGGGCAGCAGGGGAATACATAAGGAAAATTACTACTGTAGAATTTTGATCCTATAAGCAGCAAAGGCTGGGAATGTACTAGATTACGAAAAATAAATCTTTTGTTTATGGTTATGAAGACTATGGTAATTCAATCTGGTCAAAATGAGAACAAGTGTATGGGACTATGTTTTCTTCTGAGAAGACTCCACTCGAGCCAGGCTACTACTCAAGACTCAAATCAAGAATGACGTAGAATATAGGATCAGTTCTAGTTTGCAGTTTGAAGTTGGGTTAGAAAAGCAACCTATTTTGGCAATTAATACTGGGGCTTTTTGAAAGCGTGACTTACGCTTTCAAAAAGGATTACTGGATTACTTATCCAGCATTCTGGATAAGTCACAGTTATCTACCAAGGAAATCTTATGGCTCTTTTGTATATCAAGCATGGCAGTCATGAAGACACAATTACAAAAACCTGAATCCTCAGATTAATGGGATTTGCCATAGCTTGTTCTTTTCTCCTCCATGCACTTTTTGTTCCTCTAATCCAATTGTGAGTGTTGTTCTTTTCTTTCTTACAAATATTTAACTTTTAACTCTGCAGCTGCTTCTTTTTTGTAGTTGCTTACTTTTTTCATTTGTGTTATGGTTTCTTCCAGTATATTGTTCTTTGATCAGTGCTGTGTATGTGGTGTTATGCATACATGGAATTATACTACCTAGGAAATACTCATTTAAATAAGCTACTGCTCACTATTTATACAAAATTTGAGAACCATTTATGAGTACTGTCTCCTTCTTGAAATATGGACTGGGTTTTGCCTGGCTATAGAGGGTATTTAGATGAGATACAAGGAATAAGTTCTTCATTAATATGGTGGTTAGGCACTGGAAAAAGGTTGTCCAGAGAAGTTGTGGATGCCCCATGCCTGGAAGCCTGGATGGATGAGGCCAGGCTGGATGAAGCTTTGAGCAACCTGGTCTAGTGGAAGGAGTCCCCACCCATGGCTGCGGGATTGGAACTAGATGATCTTTAAGGTCACTATCAGCCCAAACCATCCTATGATATCTCAAAAATTTATTTTACCAAAAATCAACCCAGTGTATATGTTTAAGGGAAAACAAAACAGTAAAATGGGGAGGGGAATGGTCAATTAAGAGAATTGTTTCAGTATTTCATTAAATATATTTTCAGCGCACAAGGGGAGTTTTATCGTGTGTACTATAACACAATTTCCCCAGGGGAGTGACAGCTATCTGTTCAGTTAGGCAATTTGATCAGAAAGGCCAAAGGCAAATAACAAACCTGGGATGTGTAAGTTTCTCCAGAGGCTACTAAACACATGGATAAATTTGGACTGTTTCTGCTGCTGTTCAACTTGTAGAATAATGGCAAGATATAGCCTTAAGGTTGTTCTGTTCATGCTTGCTTAGGAGCTCGCTGTTAAGTTGTAAGTAAGTGGGACTATGGAGATATTTGTACTTTATATTTGTACTCGTTCCTCACTAAATCAGATTCATGAACATTATATATGGCTGCTTGGTAAGGAGGGCACATGATTTTAAAATGTGGAGTTTTGATTTCAGCTAGAATATACTGGCCCTGTCAATATGTATACTTTTCCTAATTTAGTGTTGACACCCTAGTTAGGGTGTAAGAATAGCTTGCTTCTGTTTAGCTTCAGTCAATTGATTTTGAAGCCAAAATAAATCATTCACCATGGGACAGTGTGCAGGACACCCCTAGATTCAGCTATGACAATGGAAGGAGTAGATGTCAATCTGTCTGCCACTGCTGTTTACAAGTCATTACCTAAAGTGATCTGCCAATACAGCATTCATATGACCACTCTTACCAGAGACATTTAGATAAATCAGGTTAATTTTGACTGTTAAGGTAAATGGTGCGAGCAAACCCATCAGATTTTGCCAGAGTAATGCTGTTACAGCCTGTGCTTTCAACATTAAACAGAACTTCATTCTTCACAAGAAATAGGGTAATGGGTGAGGGCAACATTTAATTCAACAAAACAGCTGAGTCCAGGAAGGGATATCCATCCATAAACAGGAGTTCATACAAGGGATTCATAGTTCAGTTAAATAATGTTAAATTCACATATTTTAGTTAAGTCAGAGACATTTCTATGTTTAAAACATCTGTGGCTGCTTTCGGAAACCCTAATGAGTTGTTCAGCTTCTATACGTGCCTCCTACGGTATCAGACACAAATTCTGCTACCTTAGCTTGCATGGGTTTTGTGTTCATTGTTTCACTGACTTTGCCAGCTGTCTGTCTGAGAATTGTAGCCTGTTCACCTTTTACTGCCTTGTTTAGTGACCTATACATGTTAGATTTATAAACACTTACTTATGAAGTGTTGGTTTAACATAAGATGTTTTAATCTACCTGCATCATGTACTTGTGTAAGTCACGATGATGTGCTTGAAAGCTTCCAGGTGGGTAGTGATAATGATGCTTACTGTCAAGTTTTGTTCTTGTGGAACAAATTATAAGTTAGATAGCTAGGGGAAATAAGCCTCAGACAAAGAAAGTTCTCAGAACAGCTGTAACTACATACTGTCTTCATACCCCAGAAAATCTAACATTGATTACTTGCAGAAATTTAGGTATAAATGCAGAAAATACTGACAGTAGATGAATCTGTGAGACTCGTCAGTGAAGACTATCCTCCCTTTCTTTGCTAGCGACTTCCTATGCAAAGTTCCTACGCTCTTCTAGGTTCCACTGGGCTCAACTAGTGCTCCTCTTATTACAGCTCTGATAAATTCTGATAGTCATATAAAATATTTTAATAGGACTCTACCCCTTTGATAGGCTTCATCTCCCATCATTCACATCACCCACCCTTGATGTAGGCCCAGGAGAAAAGAGCATGTTCCTGGAATTGGCTTACTAGGTTCTTAAATGCTTGTGGAGATAAACTACTGGCAGAGGTTTGACTGTGCGGTTCCAGCTGTGATAGCTGTGGTGTGGACATGGCATTGCTTCTCAGCCAAAAACCATAAAGTGGCGGTTTTTTGCCATGTGGATGTCTGGGGATGTGGAACAGGATGCAGGGCTTTTGCGAAGATGTTGAAGAGCAGCTTCTTCTGAGGATTGGTTGGGCATCTGGGTTAAATAGCTTTCCAGTTGAGAAGGTGCAGGATGGAACTGGATGAATATGCTGAAGGCTTAAGAAAGGAAAATGAGTAAACGTGCAAGCTTCATAGGCAAAACTATTCCTCTAGGAGAACACTAAAGGCTAGTGGTGCCTGACCCGAAGGAGAACAGAGATTCTGTTACTGACCATCTCACAAAGTAACCCTGTTCTTTTGTTGAACTGAAAATAAAGCCTGCTGAAGAGAATTTACATCATGGTGGCTGAGACTCTCCATTGTCCTGGCTGGCAGAAAGCAGAACAGTCTGTATGTTAGTTATGTCTTTAAACTGCTGCAATGCTTATGAGTCAGAGCCCTACATCTCTTTTCCAAGCACTCTTTAATGCTCAGGTGGAATGTAATATACGTAAGAGACCGTTATCACATTCAACACATTGCGTTCTGGCCCACCTGTTTGATTTTTATGACTTTTAAAAGCCTATATCAGTCTGGAAGCCTCTAACTGTGTCTCAAACATAGATGTTTCTACCTTCATGCCTTTTTTTCCTAAGACAGAATAATCAGAACTATATTTTAATGAAAAAACTGGTAATAGGGTTACAAACTGGAAAAATATTTTGTATGGTTAAAGGAGCAGAATTAGTTACTGATTTTGAACAATGTGAAAATAACCCATTTCTGATAAGAAGATGGGGAGTTAATTTCTGTGTAACAGGCTGATATCTGTGGTTTTCAAATACTTCTGTTAGCAACTGTGAAGAAACGGAAACTATTTTCTTTCTTTCACTTCCTCTAAACTGTATAAAATATGTGAAGTTAACCAACCCTTCTTAATTTCTGACAATTTACCACATCCTAACAATACCTAGGACTTTGATGACTTTAATGATGACTTTTTCCTCTGTAAAGCATGTATGGGATGACCTGCTAAGAGCACTAACAAAGTAAAGCGAAGAACCTTAAACGTCAGGTCACTCCCTGGGGCAGGGCAGGGAAATCTGAGAAAAAGTCAGTTATCATTTGTTATCTGAGGTATTGGGGCGGGAATATATCTGAGTTATTTGGGTCATAAAGAGTCTTAAATGACTTGAAAATACTTGAAAAGTATTACTATAAGATATTGAGGAGAAAGATGTCACAGAATCATAACATACTAGTATCTGCAAGAAAGTAGGTAAATTAAAAACTTCAGAATTCATTTGTTCAGGATGAAAGTATTATGCAAAATAGAACATCAGGCAACTGAGGGTTTGTACCAGAGAATTGTTTGTCTAGCAGGGATTTAACCCTAGTGCACTTGCTAATTTCAGTAAATATGAAGGGATGCATTAAATGGATCATGTCTGGTTAGAAGCTTTTGAAGGCAGAATGATTCTATTCTGGGGAAGCCAGTGAGCTAGGTAAGCTTACCAATATTACACTCTTTAGTTACAAAGAGACTATCTTGGAGGATGCATCTGTGTTATGAATTATTTTGTCAATGATGACCATAACTTTGTTAATTGTTTTCTGTGTTATATATTTTCTCTTTGTGTTTATCTCCCATTTAGCACGACAAATGGATTTTTCTAGGGATGACAGGGGTAAAATCCCCTCTCTCAGTATTGCCTCCATCCATTTTGGTATGTGCTCGTGATAGCATTAAGCACTAGGGCTGTGCACCTTTTGCCCCTGACAGCCTTTTGCCTTCTTACTGGACACAGTGCTGTGGACAGATCATCAAGCCAAGGAATTTTGCAGTTTTAGGTGTTTGTGGAAGCCAGTAAGATTTCTATGAAAAATTATGCCTGGGTATAAGTGTATGCTGAAGTTTCAGTTCATGTGAGTTAGAGCATTTAATGGTGTAAGTTACTGTGTGTGGTATACAGACTGGTAAGCAGCACAGATGCATGATTGTATTAAACTTGCTCAGAAGCCTTTCAAAAAAGCACAGAGAACATGCATTTTGCTGGTGAACTTTTGCTAAGACTGGATGCATTAAGAATAATTAGCAAGAAATAAAACAAATCTGTGAGTGGGTAGATGCAAGCAGTATGAGATAGAAAAGCAATAAGAAAACCATCCTCAGAGTAACCAAATAAGGTCACAGTTAAAAGATAACTGGAAACCAGTGCTGGACTGTTGTGTAAGAGAGCCCCAAGAACAAGGAAATAAATATAACCAGTTACAAAAATATATGCTAATATAGCCCTGCTTGTAAAGGTTGTAATGACAAAATAGAGCAAGCTAGAAATAGTGTAATTGGAGACGCAGTTGTGTAAGGCCTCGAACAGGTATCACAGACATAGAAGTCTCTAGAAATCTCTTGCAAAGCCTTCATTATTCTGCACCATAGTAAACAAATGGAGCTATTTTGTTTGTACTTACCTCAGAGTGGTATGATACTGTTTATTAAAAATTGGGATTTATGATCATTACCTTCTCTCATGGGGGGGAGTGAAAAAGGTTCTTGGAACAGGGAAAAATTATTTGAAGTAATGATTAGAGGTATGTCTCTCTTTCCTCTTTCAGCTCTTCCCACATCCCTCCCACTACAGCTAGCTACTGTCCTGCCCATTAGGCTGCTGAGAAGTGACTAAGCTTGCTGCTTCTGTCATTGCGTAGGACAGCTAGGAGAAGAAAAGGACTTGCTACCTTTGTTGCTCATGTTTGTTTCTGCTGCTGCCTTGCATCCCTCAGCTTTTTTCTCAGAGGCCAAGGTTATGCAAGTAGGAAGTAAAACTGACTCTTCAGTTTGTATAGGCTGCTGAAGCAACTGTTGCTGTCTTAGCCCAGCAGGTAGTCTGCGGTTATAAATTGCCGCCTACTTTGCCTGGGCAAAAAACTAGTCTTTTTCACATGCCAAGACTGTACAGGCTGCATTTGAGAACTTAGGAGAGAACTAAATTCAGAGTAATCCAAATAGAGAATGCACAATCATGGATGGTTGGACAGACTTGAAGCTGTTCATGTTGCCTAGCAAGTTGGCCTGCACAGCTGGCCTGTTAACCATATGCA
>NW_010236077.1:10337-23054 GCF_000690775.1 Eurypyga helias
CCTGGGCAACTTGACAGAGCTACCAAAAACTGATGGACTGTTAAGGAACAACCCAAATACCCTGGAGACAGTGTGTCTCACTGATAGGTAGTCAGCACCCACAGTTAATAACATTCACAAGATGTAGTACTGTATTATTCTGCCAAATCTAGAGATTATCAGCATTATCGTTATCAGCATTGTTACTATGTCCATAGCTATTCACTGGTCCCTGTCCTGTCACCCACCAAACAATCAAAATTTTGGCATTCTGAAGAGTGAAGAATTCTGATAATGTTGCTCCTTCTAAATACCCATTCTATTTCCTGTATCTAATTCTTGTGTTCGTTCTTTTTTTTTTTTTTTAAATCTGCCTTCACATGTGCAGACGTATGTGAAAGCTGTTAGCTTACTTCTGTGTTTCTAGGTGGTGTGCATGGTCTGTCTGGAGGAAAAATGGACTCTTTTTATTATTATTTGAGGGAGGAGCATAGGAAAGGTAGTGAAGATCAGAGGAAGAACAAGAGGAAGTAAGAATGAGAGAGAGGCACTGATGGGAATGAGGAAAAAAGCAGTGTTAAATCTAATTGATAGGGGAAAAATTTCAGGCCAAGGAACGTGAAATAGAGGTTCTTGGCAGCTGAGAGAAGCACATTTGACTGAACCAGTTCTTTTGCCTCCTCATGGCTGCTACAGCTTTTCCTGGTAGCTGGTGTATAGCTTCAAAACTGATATCTATGTTTTGTTTCACCTGATGGATGTTTTTGGGACATCTGCATAAGTGACTTTGTATGGAAGCAGTTATGATTATACTTAGAGGATAACCTCAGGGATAAAGTAGACTGCTTAGAGATTGTAAACAATTAACTCTCTTATCATGTTACTTTGGCTCATATACAATTTGTTATTTTCTGTTACAGTTAAAGCAATAGTGCCTAATTTAAGGAACCAGAACCTTAACCCTGTGATTGTGGAGGGGCTACTGCTGAACTGAGGAGTAGGGAAGTCAGCCTTCAGAGAAGATCTCAAATTTCAGTCATTATGGAAGTGCCATTTTCCAGACAGGGTTATTCAGCAAATGGGTGGATTCAGCAAGTGGGTGGATTGCTTCTTTTACATGGTTGGGTAGCTTTACTCAAGAAACATTCTGGCTACTAGCAGGCCCGAGTCAGTAGAAAATTGGTTGTGGAAAGGACTGTGATAGTTACCATGAGCCCCGCAAGGGTCTAGTACAACCCACAAATCAAACAGTGGAGAATGGAGGTCTGCAGCTATATTGGAGTTTGTGTCTAATGACCAGACTTTGACAGAAACTGTCTGGAAAAACAAAGCACTGATTTTAGGAATTGGCAAAGGTGTTAGTGCAGATATGACTTGAAAGGTCATGGGTGGAACCTTTCCTACTTCGTTTTTGAAACGTGTGGGTTTGTCCCTCTTTGGAAATTCTTTCATTTTTAACTTAAAGCAAGTGAATTGCTCTGCCAAAGCATTCTACAACTCTACTGCAGATCACTGCCACATTTTTCTCTTCCTGAGAAATACTGCTTTCATTTCTTTTACCTGGGGTTAAAGGAAACAGTATTAATTTGCATTGGATGCTAAAAAGGGTTTGTAAACTATACCAACACTACTGTTCAGATCCCTAACACTGACCTTCTTATTAAGTACACCTGGCACATGAAGCCATGTTGACACGTGATGGTAGAATTTCTGGCCAGCATGCCGTGGTGGTAGATTTTCTCCCCAGGTGTTTCCTTATGTCTGCAGGTATACTGTGGAGAATAATATTCTTGTGCTGCAAATGTAATTTGGCCAAGTACCCAAATTTTGCAAGAAAGATAATCCCTACTTTGAGAGCAAAAAAGGCAGCATGCAATTTGCCTGAAAGAAAGAATAAACTGGTGACAGAAATACGGACAGTGCATGGAAGTCAACTCTTGTTTCAATGGTCTAACTGTCAGAGATGTTGAATCTTTGTTGACATGATGACTTTCCCCTAGCAACTCAATAAATTGCATTAATTAATTGATGGGAAGAAAGGGGATATTTTGAAGGCACCTGCGAAACAACCACTGCCAAGGAGAATTACAACAGGTAGGTTTAAAACTTGTGGGTTTAAACTTGGTTCCCATTTGGTAAAAAATTACTTGGAAAAAAACCTAGCCTTGCAAGAATAGATAAGAAAAATAAATAGTGACTTATCACTGTAACAACTTGCTGAGTAACTTCATGGGGTGGAAATGTGTGTAGGAGGATTTACTTTGATTTCAAATGCAAGCAGGGCTTTGTAAACATGTTCAAATCATTGTGCACATAGTGGCTTTTTTTTTTGTGTCTAGAACCTACTCCAGATGGGTTATTTATAAATGGAGTACAAATCTCATGGTACAGTTAAAGTATTATGCAATTAACATCTTTAAAGGCTTGTTACGATATTTAGCAATTCTCCTCCCAATCCCATAGAAATTCTGCTAGCCATCCGATCATAGATTTTTGCATTACAAAGTTATTTTGGTGCCATCTCCAAAAAACACCCTGCAATTCTGCTGCAGCATCAGGCTGTGCTGGTTTTTGACTTGCAGCTTGGATGTCTGATTGGGTAAGTCTGGGGCCACGTCCAGTTCCAGAAAGGCCATTTTTTGGTTTTAATTGGTACAGCTCACCATGGCTCACAATCCACTGTCTTTAAGATCCACCACCTACAACTACTTTTTGGGCAAATTTCAGAGTAAAAAGAGGGGACCAAAGAGTGGCTGAGTCACTTGTGTGCCAGCAAGTTGCTCATTTGCTGATTGGCCACCTGCCTTTGCTCTGGATTATATCATACCAGGGAACTGCTCCAGCTGGCCGGAGACTGGGGAATGTGAGCTGTAGTCAAGGATACCTGCAAAGTACTGGGAGCTGCAGTGAAGAGTCTTTGAAGAGAAGCACAGGGAAAGGCAAATTAGAGGGAAGACAAGGGAAAAATAGAGGCAAGGAGCCAGTTTCTGATCTCAGTATCATTGATGTCACCAACGAGAATCTGGTCCACAGAGTGCTGGGGAAAGAAGAACAGAAACAGGTCAGAGGGAAAGGTGACAAACAAGCAGAGGTGATGGGATAATTAATTATGTCCCAGCTGTAATCTTAATGACTACTTTGTTTTAACATTTGTAATGCCTCTTACTCAGCCAAGAGCACAGAATTAGTAAGATCTTTCCGGGAGACTGGCTTGTCTCTGATAGCAGCTCCAGCAGTGATTTCTAGTCTGCCATGCTTGGCTGCAGATCCATCTGAAGAGCAGCATGCACAGATCTAATGAATCTTGTGTTTCAGGTGAAATCCCATTGTGACAAACTTCCTTTTAGTCAAGACGTAACTTCTTTTAATGTTCTACACATTTCCAAGGTTGCTTAATTTGCTGGTACTTTAAAGCTAAGTGAATACCAGTGAACACTTTGTGGTTTGTTTTTTTTTTTTTTTTTTAATTTTTCAAAGCTTCAACTCCAGTTTTGAACATATTCACCTAAAAAATTAACGCAACCCAACGAACCCACTAAAACCTGACCTTCCTGAAATACTATCTTTTTGAAAATGCTCATGTGTTGGAACTGTATTGGTGAGTCAAAATAGATGAAAATAAATGTTGTTTGTTGCAAGGTTGGTTTTTTTTAGTTACTTCACTAGACTATTTGCTCTGAAAGTATTTTTTTCATCTTCTAAAATAAAGAACAAAGAGTGTGCGTGAAGAACGCCTCATCTGCTTCCAAATATTCTTCAAGCTAAGAAAGTGTGGGGGTTTTTTAATTTTATTTTTTTTAATGAATTATTTGCTTATAATGACTCCATTCCAAATTATTTCGTTTAGCAAACATACGTCTGAGCAAAATTTTGTGGGTAAGTTGATCTGCAGTCATAAAACTAAGGCAGAGCCAATAGCCAGTTTCATGTATCTAGATACAGCTAAGGCTAATGTGATTGGATATTAAAAAATATATTTCAGTTACTGCCTTTCACTAAAGATGATGTCATTCTCTAAAACAAGGCTTTGGCATTCTTTGTCCATTATTTGAATAGCAGTCTGATTTTTCAGGAGTGGTGTGTCTGACAAGTCAAGGAGGCACTGTTTCCTATTCATGTTGTGTAGATACTTGGAGGCCTAATCTAACAACAAGGTGCACTATGTAGTTTTTCTGTCCATTGCATTAGAAAGCGTAATAGTTTTTGCCCGATTTTTTTTTTTTCTTATTTTGGTAAGTGTGAATTTAAAGGAGCTTGTCTTTTGACTCGAAGCTGACAAACTTTGTCCCACAAAAAAAGCACAGAAAATTCTAATTTCAGTTACTGACAGTCTTAGACATAAATAAACTGGATACTGCATATCAAAATCATAGACCTACCCCTGCCCCAAGAAACAAAACTGTCATATGAAGTCAACAGCTCACATTTAAAAGATATCTGGAAATGAGAATTCCAAATATTTCTGTGGTAGTTTGAATCCTCTTATCCTAGACTATGCCAACCACCCAATTTTGCAAGTGGAAGCAGTCTTACAGCTTCAAACTTAGGCCCATGTAGAACTACTGCTCATGCAAGACAGTCCCTGTGATTTCAGTAGGATTGCTTGCAGTATGTAACTCACATGTTTACAGAGCATGTGACTCTCCATATAACATACAGACCCCATTTTTTAATAGAGGTGGACAAAGTCATTCTCTTCTAATATGATGGAAGCTTCAGTAGGGATAGATATCTATTAATGAAGCCAACAGGGTTGTAAGATTTTCTAATGGAAGTCAATGGTTTTCAGCGAATGTATAAGTTTAGGAAATATCTGTAGTGTTTTGCAATTCAGTTGAAGAAATTTTAGAATGTGAGAGGTCTTGCTGTAGTAAGTTTACAAAATATCTTAATACTATTATTTTGGAAAAATAAATATAATTGTGCTTTGCTTTTCACTACTGTACTTAGTGTTTCTTCAGTAGAAATAAATTTTTGTCTCCTTTTACAGCAGTTGGAGCTGAGTTACACTCCATGTCTTCCTGGTAGGATGTAAGAACTCATCCAAATACAACCATTAGGGACAGAACTTTGTGTGACACTGCTAGTATGAGGTCCAGTGCGCCATACATGCAGCCAGTCAGCTCCTTATCAAGACAGCTTCTCTAATGGTCCAGTGATAAAGGATGTCCTTGCAGTGACCCTCCTTGGAAGAGTGATCTGCATATTGTTTTATGCTCACTAGGGAATATGGGTGAAACCCAGGATGTGATTATAAAGACTCCTTCCCTTCAAGCTTGATTGGCTTTTCTTTCTCATATGTTAAACAAAAAGTCTATTCATTGCTGTAAGAGAATTCTCAATTTTGCTGGGAGAATGTGTCATGGGATGATCATATGCAGCACACATCCTGGTTTCCCTCTCAGCAGTTCATCCTCTCCTATCTTGCAGTCCTCACAGCTGCTACCTTGGAGGTGAAGCCAATTCTGCACCAACTTTACCCAAAACAGATTCCTCTTCAGCTGATTCCAAATAAAACCAATAATCTTTCAAAGCTAAGTCTTCAGTTTCACCCATAAATAGCCAGCATTTGTTAATGCAAAGGAATGCTTAAGAGGATGTGTATTAATGACATAGGGCCTTCTATGATGGGGTCACAAACTTGGTGGATAAAGAATGGGCAACAGATGTCATCTGTGTGGACTTGTGCAGTGTTTGACACTGTCCCAGATAACATCCTTGTCTCTAAAGGGGAGAGGCATGGTTTTGATGGATGGACCGCTTAGTGGATAAGAAACTGGCTTGATAGACGCAATCAGAGTTGTGGTTAGTGGCTCAGGGTCTGAGTGGAGAGCAGTGAGAAGTGGTGTTCCCCAGTGGTTGGTATTGGGATGGTCACTGTTCAACATCTTTGCTGGTAATATGGATGGTGGGGTCAAGAGCACCCTTAGCAAGTTTGCTGACAACACCAAGCTGCGTGGTGCAGTTGACACGCTGGAGGGAAGGGATGCCATCCAGAGGGACCTGGACAGGCTGGAGAGGTGGGCCACTGCCAACCTCATGACATTCAACAAGGCCAAGTGCAAGGTCCTGCACCTGGGTTGGGGCAATCCCAAATACAGGTACAGGCTGTGTGGAGAATGGATCAAGAGCAGCCCTGAGGAGAAGGACTTGGGGGTACTGGTGGATGAAAAGCTGGACATAAGCAGGCAGTATGCTCATGGCAGACAGCTAACTGTATCCTGGGCTTTATCAAGAGAAGTGTGGCCAGCAGGTAAAGGGAGGGGATTCTCCTCCTCTACTCTGCTCTTGTGAGACCCCACCTGGAGTACTGCGTCCAGCTGTGGAGCCCTCAACATTAGAAGGATATAGACCAGTTGGAGCGAGTCCAGAAGAGGCCACAAAGATGCTCAGAGGGCTGGAGCACCTCTGCTGTCAGGACAGGCTGAGAATTGGGCTTGTTTAGCCTGGAGAAAAGAAGGCTCTGGAGAGACCTTATTGCAGCCTTCCAGTACTTGAAAGGGCCTACAAGGAAGTGCTCTGTGTGTGTGTGTCTTTCTACAAGGGCCTGTAGTGACAGGACAAGGGGTAGTGGGTTTAAACTGAAAGTGGGTAGATTTAGATTGGATATCGGGAAGAAGTTCTTCACAGAGAGGGTGGTGAAGCACTGGAACAGGTTGCCCAGAGAAGCTGTGGATGCCCCATTCCTGGCTGTCTTCAAGGCCAGGCTGGATGAGGCTTTGAGCAACCTGGTCTAGCGGAAGGTGTCCCTGCCCATGGCAGGGGGGTTGGAACTAGATGGTCTGTAAGGTCCCTTCCAACCCAAACCATTCTATGATTCTCTGATTCTCTGATACTAGTAGTAGTAGTAGCATTATTTTATTTCATTTATTTTCAATTATTAAACTTTTCTTATCTTAACCTACAAGTTTCCTTTTCTTTTCCTTTGATTGTCTCCCCCATCCCACTGGGGGAGAGGGAATGTAAGTGAGTGTCTGTGTGGTGCTAAGTTGTTGACTGGTGCTAAACCACAACATTCCCTAATCTCAGTAATTTCTTAACATTTTTCTCCCAGCATTTTCCTTAGCATTGTGAATGCAGGGGGGAAACTGAATATGCCTAGAACAATAGTTTTGGTCTACTATGTCCTTTAGCTTTTTTCTGATACACCTGCTATTGCACTGGAAAGGAATTTTTTATAGCTGTACACATTTTTTCCCCCTTTTAAGCTTTATAATTAGAAATGTAAATGACCACAGCAAATAATACTTATTGCAGAAAACTATGAGTATTTCTGACATTGAGCATCATCTGAATACAAGTTGGTCAGCAGAAATCTCTGAAAGAAGACACAAAGTAATTTTATGAGACTGAGACTACTATTTCCACCATTTCAACCACCAGAAATACTCCTCTGTGGGTTAGTATCTTTTCTGACAGATTCATAGACCTTACTCAATCTGGCAATCATAGGTTTGAAAATTATTATGAAAGAGAATACAAGAAAACCTAACAATTCTTGCCTCTGACAGAATATTATAAAATGAGCACTTTTGTGTCCGAGCACTTTTCTGTCCAAGTTGGTGAATGATGATGTGCTAGTGAGCCCAGACCATTGTAATTTTTTAATTAAATAACAGCAGAATGCACACTGAGTCAGGGATCTGTCTTTAATTTTGCTGTTCTTAAAACATCTAGGCACTGCTTCCTTGTTTATGGATATGAAGTATGCAATATATTTTTTCCATTAATTTGTTGTCACCTCTATTTCCTTAGCCACTACATCTTGCTTTAAGAATGTCTATTAAGCTCAGTACAAGTTCACAGCAGTACGAAGATCTGACAGTAAGAGTCTTGTGCTCTTCAAGCCAAGACTTACTTGAGTGCAGCACAGACATGTCATCTTGTTTACAAAATATATTCCTAATACTGCAGAACCCTGAAGGCCAGAGCATGAAAAAATGTCTGGAAAGAAAAGAAAGGAAGCATTAGTGTGCCGAGAACAGAGCCTATTCCCTTTTCTGAGAAAGTTGCTGAATGAGTGACCATGTTGTCAACAACAGACAATGCCTAAATAATTAAGACCAGCTTCTTAATACTGATAATCATGGTCAACACTTTTAGAAGTGCAAGCTATTAGTCATGGAAATACAGGGCCTAATGTTACAATCTTTCTCACAAGGAAAGTTTTCTTGGTCATGCTAACACTGCTCACCAGAGTAAATGTACTGAGACCAAATTTTGCTCTCATGCTGACTTTGTGCACAGAAATTGTATCACCTCTGACATTGGGTTTTGCTTTAGTGGTAGCTGTGGAGGATGCTGGAATTCAGTCACATGGGTTTCTACTTTTGAAAAAGAGAACCATGAGAGAAAGGGAGCCCTGTTGACTAAAAAGCAGAAACATCTGTTGAGTTATTAACAGTTTTCTGGCTGAGTTCAGCAGCAGGGCACCTTGTGGTTGACAGATTCTTCCTCCAGCAATTCAAGATGATGCAGTTAAAGCAAATTTCTCATTCCCAGAGAAGAAACCTAATGAGGCAAGAAACTACTTTTAAAAATGGGGTACCTATGCCATGACTTAGCAGTGGTGGTAATCCTCAGACATACTGCAGCTGCATAGCTAACAAGGATTTTTACAGCTCCAGTTACATTGTTTAGAATGTTTCCATAAGTGATCCATTCACTGATGCTGACAAATCGTTCAGGTGGCTCATTTCACCTTCTTCAGCCACCAGGGAGATACTTGGGCTTAGAAGCACAGTTTCTTGGGGAGCTCTGGGAGCAAACTCAAAGCTGACCAGAACAGATCATTTTAAACGATCATTTAAGGTTCACCTTCCACAGAGTGATTTAAATTTAGCTGGCAAACTGTGTAGATGGAAACAGGCAGACTTTCATATTATTTCCATTATTTATGACAGATTGGGTGGAGCTTGGAGGAAGATGTATGTATAAATAAGCTCTAAGGTAAAATACTGGCAAGTTGGCAGGTGCTGAAAATTGGGCATCATCATGCTGTCTCAACAGAGAAAAACAATCCTTGTAGATGCTGATCTCAGAGATATTACACAAGATGTCTAAGGTTTTTGAAAAGAGAAATGAGACTGGTGCCAGGCTTGTTATGCTTTCTTTAAAGCATAAAGCCTGTATCCAGTGCAAATGAGATAAAACGTGCTTACTTGTACTTTCAATAGAGAAAATACGTTCTTTAGGTTGGGTTAATTGCAATGTGTTAGCTGAATTTAGCTGAAACCCAGCCATTTCTCATTCCCTGAAAATTTTTCACCACTGCTGGGATGACTTTTTCCACAGTCCTCAGATTTACAAGAAGTTTTGGGGGGGTTTTGGGGGGGGAGGGGAGGGAGGTTTTTGGATGTTGTGGGGTTTTTTTTTGTGTGGGTGGGTGTTTTTTTTTTTTGGTAATATTGAAAAATGAGAATTTGCTTCAGGCACTGTTCAATTTTTCCATAGAAAACTTATAAAAAGTATATCCAACTTACAGTGTCTCTCTGATCATGTGACATAGTGTAACTCTGTGTACTACACCTTGTTTTGTATAGTGAGCAGGGATTTTGTTAACTTTGCAAAAGTTCAACCATAATATTAATTTTGTTCCATGGTAAAATTTCATTCACAGATTGAGGTAGGTATATTAACTATCATCTTTTCCTCTTTTCATTTAATTTTTATATGATAAACAAGCATTTCTCTTGTTTTGCAGATTGGTAGTCAGAACAGAATAACAGTCTCTTGAACATGGAAGAGTTTAGGCACCTAGAAACTAAATGAAAGCATGCAATCCATGAGGGTAACAGAACCACAGTCACTGAAGCTGACAGGCACTTCTAGCAAAGTCAGGTACAACAGGTTGCTCAGGGCTGTATCTGGTTGGTGTTGAATATCTCCAAGGATGGAGACTATGCATCATCTATAGGCAATCTGTTCCAGTGTTTGATCACCCTCACAGTAAAATTTTGGCCTTTTTTTTTTTTAATGGTTAAATGGATTGTCTTTTGTTTTGGTTTGTTCTCACTGCCTCTTCTCCTTTCACTGGATATTACTGAGAACAGTCTGACTTCATCTTCTTTATATTCTCCCATTCGGTATTTATGCACATTTATAAGACCCCACCCTGAGCCTTCTCTTCTGCAGGGATAACAGTCCCAGCTCGCTCAGCCTCTCTTTCTAATGAAAGGTGCTCCAGCCCCTTCATCATGTGTGGCCTGTCACTGGACTCGTTCCAGGATGTTCATGGTGGCCTAGACCTGGACCCAGTATGTGCATGTGCATCACTAGTGCTGAGCAGAGGGGGAAGATCACATCCCTTCACCTGTTGGCGGTGGTCTTCCTAATGCAACCCAGGATACCATTGGCCTTTTTTTCTTCAAGGGCACATTGCTGGCTCATGGTCAATTTGTCCACCAGGACCTCCACCATCTTTTCTGACAACTTCCTCTCCAGCCCCTATGTGTAGCTTTGCTGTGTGGTGGACTCATGTATGTCCACTTTGTCCATAGACTCCTCCAAATGCATAGGAACCTCAGTTTTCATCATAAGGTACTCCAGGTACCTGTCCATTCCTAGGCTGCAGCTGGCTTGGCAGGACTGAACACTCTGCTTTCCAGGTCATTCCTGAGTCTGCTCAGAGGTTCTTCAACTCCAAAGGGATCCAGTGCTGTGACTGTGTTTATATCATGCACAGATATATACTGCTGTCAGTGAATCATCCCGAGAGAGCAGATGTGGTCATTTTCATTCTTAAACACAGCTGGCAGTCGAGGTAACATCCATTGTTTTTTCACAATGGGGCTTGCCTATCTAACAAGGAACCAGGCTTCTTGGTTTTCAGCAATTTTGGAAAGTCCAAAATCACAGCTTCCAGAGAACCCAGGTTCAAATTAACTCATTTTATTTTAGGGCCAGTGTATACATGCTTTTGTACAGCCCTGGCATGACAGTACTTTTAGGAGCTCAGCAAGGCTGGATGCTGTTTGTAGGCCTGCAGCCACAAGCTGCCTTTCTGGTGCTGCTCAGATGCCATGGCAACTATCACTTTATAAATAGACAGAGAGGCAGCCCAAGACTCTGAGCCATCCCATTGCCCAGAGCTACTAAAGCTTTGCAAGTTCCAGTAAACATTAGGGGTTGCTCTAAGCCTGATGTGTGCAACCACAACTCCAGTGACTTCAAAGGAGTCCATCCCACTGTCACCCTCACTGAAGTTAATATTTCAGTGTCAATGAAATAATTCCAGTCCAGTGCAAATCACTTGAAGAGAAGCTTTTCAGGTGAACTTGACTGGACAAGGTAAGCCTGTTTGTCACAGCTGTGATAAGTGAACTGAAGACAGGAAACAAATCTAATTTTACTCCTTTATCAAGATGTGAGAGTTGGAAATGGCTCCACTGCAGGTAAATCCCTATAGAGACCTTCCATTAGAAGCAGAAAATCCTGTCCAAGAAAGCAGAACCAGGCTATTTTAGAAAAATCAATTTCAAGCAATTTACATCTGTTAGTTGCAAAAGCAACTTGTCTTACAGTGACTACATAGAGAGACAATAGGCACTTTTTTTTTGAAACTGTAACATATAATAACAGTGGAAAGCATGGGACTGCCAAAGGGAGACTGAAAGAACTTGTGCATTTCTCAGATAGGCCAGAGTTAGGTTTATCTGCAAGTGGGCGGTTACTGATCTAAAGCATTTGCATTGGGTCTGGCTGGGATGGAGATCATTTTCTCCATAGTAACTCTGGTGGTGCTGCTGAACAGTGTTTGAACAGTGTCAAGGCCCATTTTCTCACTCTGTACCCCCAGTGAATAGATGGGGATGTGCAAGCGGTTGGGAGGGGACGCAACCAGGCAGATGACCCAAACTTATCAAAGAGGTTTTCAATGCCATACAGTGTCACGTTCAGCAATAAAATGGAGGGGAGTGAGGTTTCAGTAGGTTGGCTATCTTTTGCTTGGGAACTGGTGGGGCATCAGTCTAGCATGGAAGATGGTTAGTGATTGTCTTTGCATCACTTGCTTTGTTTTGTTTTCCTTATTTCTTCTTCCACTTCTCTGTCACCTATTAAACTATTTTTACCTTGACCCTATTAGACTATTTTTACCTTGACCCATGAGTTTTCTTGGTTTTAATCTTCCTTTTTATCTTTCACCATACTGCTGGGTGTGGTGGTGGGGAAGTGAGCAAGTGGCTGTGTGGTGCTTAGCTGCCTACCAGGGTTAACCCACAATAGTGTTTAAATGTAACTCATGTAAATATAAATTTTCAGGACAAAGCTTTAGATGTATGTTTAAAATTCGTGTACTAATGGAATTGAAGCTTCTTGTGGATGACAGTTTTATGCTATAATGCCCATGGAAGCAGAGAGCATTGAACAGGCAAACAGATTTCCCATGTTGTCTGGAGAGCACGGTGTAGAGTGAGGCAGCACCATTGAATCCCTCCAATCCTTGTCGTATCTTCCTTGTCTTTCATTAGGCAACAGCAGTGACTGACGAGACAGCCTTTAAACTGTAACCACCTTGACATCTGTCAAGAGAGATGAAGATTGCTAATAGCACTTTGCTTATTTCAAATCCATTGTTCTCTTTCCCAGTTAAAAGAAAGTTTTACTGCCCATTTGTGTTTTTCATGTTTTATTGAAGAGTTGCATTCCTTCATAAGGGAAAGCTGGAAAAGTGAGAAAAAATATAATCACCATTATTTTGAATATCAAATATTCAAAATAGAATCATAGAATGGTTTG
>NW_010236078.1:0-250 GCF_000690775.1 Eurypyga helias
CCATCCCTCCGTAGGGTGCCCCCGAGGGGGTCATCGACCGCTGTAACTACGTCCGGGTGGGCACCGCCCGCGTCCCCCTGACGCCCGCCGTCAAGGAGAAGATCATGGCCGTCATCAAGGAGTGGGGGACGGGCCGCGACACCCTCCGCTGCCTGGCCTTGGCCACCCGCGACACCCCCCCCAAGAGGGACGACATGGTCCTCGAGGACTCTGCCAAGTTCGCCGAGTACGAGGTGACTTGGGGGGCCGG
>NW_010236078.1:1258-1486 GCF_000690775.1 Eurypyga helias
CATGTAGACCCATTTTGGGGGGGTCCTTGGCCCTATATGGTCCTATACGGCCCTATAGCCTCTCTTCTGTTGGGTTTCGGGTCCCGTTGACGCATCCGACGCCCCCTTTTTGGGCTCCCTGGCCCCATATCTCCCCCTAGACCCATTTTTTGGGGATCGTTGGCCCTATATGCCCATGTAGACCCATTTTTTGGGGGTCCTTCGCCCTATATGGCCCTATAGCCCCTT
>NW_010236079.1:0-2978 GCF_000690775.1 Eurypyga helias
CAGCCCCACGGCTGCAAGCCGTGGGATCAGGATATCACTCTGGCTTTATTTTCCTCCCCTGTTGCCAGCAGAGAGCAGCAAAACTCTTCCCTGGCTCAGTCCGTCTCCCCTGGCTGAGCTCTGGGAAAGGGGCTGAGGTGGGATTCAGGACCCAGCGGGACACAGATCCTGTCTCCACTGCTGCATCAGGAGTGTGGCGAGGACAAGAGCTTTTCGCCCTCCTGTCCGGGTGTCCTGCAGCAGGTAGTTCCCTAGGTGCTGTTCCCAGCTGTACATGCCTGGGCAGCTGGGTCTGGAGCTGGTGTGAGCTGGAGTTACACCACTGTCGGGGTTTAATCCAAGTCTACAAACAGGGAGACTCGCTTAAGCCCTGTTCTACCCTCAAGCAAAGGCTTGGCTCTTGCTGGCCTCGCAGTGCTCTGCCCTTCTCCTTGGTGACAGTGAGTGACTTTCTTAGTGGTTCAAACCGAGTGGAAGAGCTGATGGCTGAGCCCTCACCTACCTCCAGTGTCAAGGGGGATGAGCTTCACGCTGAGCATCCTTTAAAGGAGAGACAGGGGCACCCCCGCTCCCCCTGAGCCTGGTCCCATGCCTGTGCAGGTCTGATGATCTCGGGCTTTGCCCAGGCTGGGGCGGCCCTGGCCGAGCAGGAGTATGTGCCCCGGGCTGCACAGGCAGCTGCCTTCCTGCAGAGACACCTTTTCAGCCCCACCAGCGGGAGGTTGCTGCGGAGCTGCTACCGGGGCAAAGACAACTCGGTGGAGCAGAGGTGAGCAGTGGTACAGAGTGTCTCCAGACCAACTGGCCACCCTGCAGGTACTGCCCAGGCCCCCAGCGGTCCCCATCCTCCCCCCACTCCAGGCGGGAATGAAGTTGGAGGGAGGGAGGCTGTTGACCGTGAGCAGAACTGCCTCTGGTGCAGTTTGGGATGGATTAGTGCTCCCACCCAGTGAGGAGGTATATTAAGGTTAAATCCTTTCCCATTCTTTGTCTTCCAAGGTGGCAGGAGCCTTCCCCTGCCTTCCCCTGCTGCCGCTGGGCTGTACAGAAATCTGGGGCTGAGCTGTGGGGTGACTTGGCACAGCTATTGCTTATCTTGGACTGGGCTCTGAGGTGGCATCTCCTCAGGTGGCAGAGACCAGTAGGTAGGGCTTTGCCGGGCTGGAGAATGTTTCCCACCTGGCCAGTGGGACGTGCTCATGATGAAATGACCCTGATGCTCCGTCCCTGTCTTCCACCACAGCGCCGTGCCCATCCAGGGCTTCCTGGAGGATTATGTCTTTGTCATCCAGGCTCTCTTTGACCTGTACGAAGCCTCGCTGGAGCAGGACTGGCTGGAGTGGGCCCTGCAGCTCCAGCACATGCAAGACAAGCTCTTCTGGGACCCCAAAGGCTTTGCGTATTTCTCCAGCGAGGCTGGCGATCCCTCTCTGCTCCTGCGCCTGAAGGATGGTGAGCTCGGGGCCATGGTCTGCATGGGGCAGGGTGTGGGGCAGCTTAGGGAGGGCAGGGGCATTGCCTGGCTGGAGGACCAAGCTGTGGGATGACGAGGCATTAGGCTGATGGAAGAGATGTTGCCCTCCGCAGACCAAGATGGAGCAGAGCCCACCGCCAACTCCGTCACTGTCACCAACCTGCTCCGAGCAGCTTGTTACTCCGGCCACATGGAGTGGGTGGAAAAAGCCGGGCAGATCTTGGCTGCCTTCTCAGAGAGGCTGCAGAAGATCCCGATAATCCTGCCAGAGATGGCCCGGGCCAACGCTGTCTTCCACCACACCCTCAAACAGGTACGGAGGTGACCTGCTGCAGGGAGGGGGGACTGGTGTTGGTGTGAGTGCGGTCACAGACCTCTGCTTTCTCCTTCCTGCCACCCACACTCGCCCTGGACAGGTCGTTATCTGTGGGGACCCCCAAGCAGAGGACACGAAAGAAATGCTGCGCTGCGTCCACTCCGTCTTCAGCCTGAACAAGGTAGAGGTGCCGGCCCTGTCCTGGCCACCTGCCAGCTGCTGTCCCACTGCCCGCACTGTTGGTGCCTTCATCCTTTCTCCCACTGTGGCTGTAGCATCCCTCCTCCTCTCTCCCACTGGAGACCTCATTGCAGCTTTCCAGTATCTGACGGGGGCCTACAAGGGTGCTGGGAGAGGACTTTTTACAAGGGCCTGTAGTGATAGGACAAGGGGTAATGGGTACAAATTGAAATCAGGGAGGTTTAGATTAGATATCAGGAAGAAATTCTTCACAGAGAGAGTGGTGAGGTACTGGGACAGGTTGCCCAGAGAAGCTGTGGATGCCCCAGCCCTGGAAGTGTCCAAGGCCAGGCTGGATGAGGCTTGGAGCAACCTGGTCTAGTGGAAGGTGTCCCTGCCCATGGCAGGGGGGTTGGAACTGGATGATCTTTGAGGTCCCTTCCAACCCTAACCAGTCTGTGATTCTATGATTCTGTGATTCCTCCATCCTGCCTTCCCTTCTGGGATGCATCCTATCCTTTCCATACTCGTGAGTGCAGCTGGCGGGGCCAGGGCTGAGCCCCTGCACCCCTCTCCCGGGCCCAGAGTGCCGGCAGCCCAGCACAGGGAGCGGCTGCAGCAGCGGCTGCTGTCACTGCTGGCTGTTTACACTGCTCCCAGCCCAAACCCAGCACTGCTCTCCCAAGGGAAAACCTTCCGTTCCGCTGCCGATGTGTCCATGTGTCGTGCTTGGTGCAGGTCCAGCTAGTGTCTGGGTCACCTTATGCCTGGAGCCATCCGTGCATCCATGGGGAGCAGCAGGGTGGTACCTCACTCTGGCTGTGGGTGCTCCAGCTGGGAGGGTCTTCCCTTTCCCAAAAGCTTTGTCTCCAGCGGTGCTGTTGCTCTGCGCTGGGGTTACCACCGCACTCCGCTCATCTGCATCCCCGCTCAGAGATGCGTCTCTCGGTGCATCCCGCGGAAGGGCTGTGCTGCCGCGGGGATGGAGCCGTGTGCTGCCGGCGGAGC
>NW_010236079.1:3025-3615 GCF_000690775.1 Eurypyga helias
CTGGCGCGTGGGCAGCATCCCCGCCCCAGGGATGGGTGGCTCACACCTTGGCAAGGCTGTCAAGCTGAGGGAAGCGGGGCTGGGATGCGGGTGAGGAGGCTCAGTGTTTCAGCCTCTGGAATGGATTCATCCCTGCCTGTCAGGGTGCTGGTGCCAGGGACTGGCACGATGAGCTGCAGCACATGGGGAGCTGGCACTGCCCAAAGCACTGGTTTCCCGCCCGCCCCAGGGATGGGTGGCTCACACCTTGGCAAGGCTGTCAAGCTGAGGGAAGCGGGGCTGGGATGCGGGTGAGGAGGCTCAGTGTTTCAGCCTCTGGAATGGATTCATCCCTGCCTGTCAGGGTGCTGGTGCCAGGGACTGGCACGATGAGCTGCAGCACATGGGGAGCTGGCACTGCCCAAAGCACTGGTTTCCCGCTATCCCTGGCTGGGGTGAACTGGGGAGGGCTGAGCCACCAGCATGGGATTCCCTGCTCTGTCCTCACGTTAGCTCGGCCTACGGAGGCTTTTGTCCCTGACCCTCTGCCTACGTGCCCAGCGGTGTTTAATGCCGGTGTTGGAGGACGGTTCCCGCTTCTGCCCAGGAGC
>NW_010236079.1:3912-5317 GCF_000690775.1 Eurypyga helias
CACACGCAGCTGGCAGCTTTGGGGTCTTGAGCAGAGCAAATAGCGCAGCCATTCCCTCTCCTCCCTGCAGCTTGGTTCCCTCCTGCTGTGCTGGCCACAAGCCCAGCTGGTGGGGGTGCTTGGTCCCCAGGGACAGGTCCATCTCCCCCAGGCTGTTGCCTTCCTCAGAGCGTGGAGGAAGAGGAGGCTGGGGGCTCTGGATGGGTATTTCCAGGGGGGAGCTGCCAGAGGATGGTGGTGCATGCGGGGGGGACTGTGCCTGGAGGGGTGCAGCTGGGGGTCTGGTCATGCCTGCCCTTGCGCGTCTCATGTCGTGGTGGTGGGACGGAGCAGGAGCCGACCCGTTTGGCAACCTGAGTTTGTTTCCTGGAAGAAGGGACGTGGCAGGAGGATCTCTGCCGGGAAGGCGCTCTCTCCAGAGGAGTGCAGCCCCACGACGGCGTCCCCAGTGCCACCCTCGTTCCCTGCAGGCAGCCTCATCTCTGGCAGGAGCGATGGCTCCTCGCCTTGCAGAGGTGATGGAGAGATGGGAGGAGAATCCCACTGCTCAGAGGGTCACGCTGCCTTTGGGAGCAGCTTTCCACCTCCTCACAGCCATCCCTCTGCATCACACAGAGAAGGGAGACGTGCGTCCTCCTTTTCCCACCTGCCTTTAGCCCCTTCCAGCTGCTCCCCATCTCTCCTTCCCCACCCCGAGAAGCTGCCCGAAGCAGAGCATCCCCTGCTCACCCACTCCAGGGATGGCAGCTTGGGGAATCAGCTTTGCTGAGGAGTTGGGGAAGCGTCACCGCTGTGTCCCCTGCCACCCCTGCTCCCCTGGTGCCGGTGGGACACTGGGGGCTAGGCTCCTCTGCAGGAACACAATTAATTAGGTCGTTCCGGTAATTAATTCCTTACAAACCTCACATTGAAATCCTTGCTGTAATGAGATGCCGATGAGAAAAAGGCATGGGGGTCGCAGGTTTAAACGGACCCCTCACCTGGAGGAGCCCTTTGCCGCGGGCAGCACCCGCTGCCGCGGGGATGCGACTGCTCGGGGGGCACCCCCCCGGGGCTGCCGCTGCCAGGAGCAGAAAGGGTTGGATCCCTGCTCCAGGGCTGGATCCTGGCTCCTGGTATAGATCCCTGCCCTGTTAATGGTCTTTAGGGTAATTATGAAGGATCCCATTATCTCCTCAGCTGCAGAGCGCTAGCCTGCCGCTCGCCTTCATCCTGGCCCCGCAAAAGGACCTTGGGGAGCCTGTGAGAAAAATGAATAATGAATTTCAGATTGGACATGAATTGGTAATTAATCACTCCTGGAATTAATTCCAGACAAAGGCGACGGAGGAGGAGGTTGAGGGGGGGAGCGGGAGGCAGGCAGGGAGATGGGCTGAGCCAGAGCTGGGTCAGGGCAGGGGCCGAG
>NW_010236080.1:0-9976 GCF_000690775.1 Eurypyga helias
CGCCTACTGGGTGGACTCACAGCAGAAGCGGGTAGGGGCGCGAAGGGTGTGGGGGGGAGTCCCTGTCTTGTCGGCGTTTGCCTGACCCGTTTGTCCGCCGACCCCATTTCAGTACGTGCCGGTCAAGGGCGACCATGTCCTAGGAATAGTGACTGCCAAAGCGGGAGACGTGTTCAAGGTGGACGTCGGTGGGAGCGAGCAGGCGTCTCTCTCCTACTTGGCCTTTGAAGGCGCCACGAAGAGGAACAGGCCAAACGTGCAGGTAATGCTTCTGTTCGTTGGAGGTAGCGCTTTACCAAGAAAACGCTACTTCTTGGTAAAAAGTATTTTTGAGCAACACGTAAGAGGACTGCGGGTGTATTTGCAGTGTTTTTGCTGTGGCCCTCCTTGGAGGTTTTTGCATGCATAGTTGCGTGCCTTACGCATGTCACAGCTTCTCCATGCAACTGAAAAACTGTCACCGGGACGTAAATACGGGCTGTGAAGAATAATTTGCTGTGATTTTATTGTTGGTCTCCTGATACGTGATTATAAGAGCATGTTGTTTAGACTTTTCAGTGCCCTTCAGGTTTGAAGAAAGAGGAATTCATGCTTGGTATTAAAAGAGGAATACTCCATGAAATAAAATTCTGTACTGTTTTTCTGTATCTTTCAAATTCTAGCAGTGAAACAAGATAATTGTTCTTAGTGGATGTTCCCTTTAATAGAACGAGAGAAAATGAAAATCACTATTATAACAGTTAATTTTTATATCCCTGATACTTTGAAATTAACCACTAGGAGGTGCTAGGGTCTGAGGAGGTGCTTTATCAACTGAGTATTTCTCACAAATGTGCAGTTATGATCATCTCTAATTTTTTTTTTTATACTGCTTTGTTTAGGTGGGAGATCTTATTTATGGTCAGTTCCTTGTAGCAAATAAAGACATGGAACCAGAGATGGTCTGTATAAACAGCAGTGGAAGATCAAGTGGAATGGGAATAATTGGACAAGATGGCTTCCTCTTTAAAGTCTCTTTAGGTCTAATAAGAAAGTAAGTACTTAAGAAAAGTAAGTAGTTACTCTAACGTGTTGTGTGGTGGGTAGGATTGGCACAACTATTTCCTCTGAGCAGTGTGGACAATTTGGTTATCAGACAATTCAGTAATTATTTTAGTCCATTTATACCAGTTGTGCTAAATAGAGTATGGATATTGACCTAGAAGCAGCATGTATTTTCCCTCTTAAGAGATTTAGATGCTCTTCTGTATGGTGTTGAGACCTGTTTAAAAAAAAAGTGATGTGGTTGTCAAGGCAGCATGGGAAACAAAACTGTTGACCTGAGGAAATCAGACAGTCAAGCTGGGGTTTCAGGTATGTACCTTGGAGTTTACAAATTGGGAAATGATTACGGTCCTTTTTCTGCTTAATGGGATACTGGCGGTGTAAATCTGACTGGCAGCTGATTTAAAGGGTCTTTCTACATCAATACACATTATTTTCTCACTTCCAAAGAAAGCAAAGTTGCATTGAAATAAAGATACTGATACATTTTTTGGATTTTCATATAAAACTGACATTTTGAATCAGGAACCATATTAGAAGCTTTTAAATATACTGTGAATTTTGGAGTAACTTATGCTGATGTAAACACAAGACTTTTTTGTGACTATCAAAGGATAACAGTTTATATGCATAGATAATAGTCAAGCTTTGTTGCTTTGGGATGGGGTTTTTTGTTTGTTTGTTCTTTTCTTTGGAAAATCCATCTGGAGATACAGAGCAGCTATTTCATACCTGGGTTTAAGTAATGATTTGTTTGGTTTATGTGTCACATCAGAAGTCAGTGTGAACTGATAGATATTTTTATGGCCATTCTTCCTGTTTTCCAAATTTTGTCTCTCTGCAAGTGGAAAAAGTAACAGTATATTAAAAGTAAACAGCTAAATCCTGACATGCTTGTTTCTTCTTTGAGAGAGCCTGCTGAATCTTGATTTAATTTGAGATGTTATTACAATATTCTTGACACTTTCTTCAGTCTGCTGTCACCTAATAAAATATTGTGTTTACTGCTGTCAATATTGTCTCATGAAGGAGAAGGGAAGTTGGGTTTTGAAACACACATCTTCACGTCAGGTGTCAAATTTATAAATAGCAGCACCTAAAAATGTCATTTTGTCAAACAGTGTAGTTTTAGAATTTATTAAGTTATAGAACTGTTATAAAAATACCAATTCACTTTAAATGAGACAGGTATTACTTCTCAGTCTAATTAGAAAAATAAAATTATTGCACCTCTATTTTTTTAGGTGCATTTATTTTATGAGATGAGAATTTAAAATCTGATACTGTATTTCTATTCTGGATGCATATGCAACTTGATTATCTTACCTCTCGGTGTTGCTTTAATAGCTCCTGTAACACTAGTACTGTGGTTTAGTTACTGATGGTAATGTGTCTGCCAAACGTCACCACTTCTTCCTCTGACTCTTGTAAATCTTGTTTACAGACTCTTGGCTCCAAAATGTGAAATAATTCAGGAATTGTCACAATTGTACCCCTTTGAGCTGGTGCTGGGAATGAACGGAAGAATATGGGTAAAAGCAAAAACAGTTCAACAGACTTTAATTATTGTAAATATTTTGGAAGCCTGTGAGTATATGACTGCTGAACAGAGGAAACAAGCGCTTGCCAAGTTATCAGGGAACCGGTAATGGAAAACTTGAGGATTTGAGATGTAGGATGTTTTGGTTATTTTTGTATTCAGATTTATATTAAAACCATTTTTTTTTAAATGAAGTACTAGACTTTTGTTGTTCTTCAGTTCCCTTCTTTATCCACTCAGCTTGTTTTGTCTTATTTAGGAACTTGATGTTTACTCACTTTAGCGATTATGAAACCCTCTTTCTGTGTTTGAATTTTCTGACTGATGTGGAGACAGTTTTTAAAGCTTCCATTAGCTGTGGAGTTTTAAGGGGTAACTAAAGTTTTCAGTAAGAAAACTAGTCAATTTGTAAACTACATATTTGCTTTTTTAGTCATTATTAATATTAAAACTTCAAATAACACATGTTTACTTGGGGTAGTGGAAAGTATGTTGCAGGTCATTCATTCTGGTCAGGTGCTTTAATACAGTGACAAGTGAACATTAAATATCTTGAAAAATTTGGGAGTTAGAAACATGGGTGGAGAATACAGGAAAATAATTACAGGGCATAGCATAAAATTATCATGGCGTGGTTAAGGTAAATGATCAGGTAAGACCCAACATATGGTCACAGTGACCACTTTCCCTGAAAGATTACCTGTCTGGTCATCTTAGGGAAGTAGTGATTAGGATGTAACTTCAGTATGAACGTTCAGGAAGCTTGATGGCTCACTGGAGGTAAAAAGATATTTAACAGCAATGATATTTGAAGTCACGACTTTTTTGTAAGTGCTCTTTAACTATGTATTAGGTAAAGACTGCAGCAATAGCCATGTATTTCTCAGTTGTAGACATTTTAGCTGTATTTTGTTTAGTTACAGCATGAAGACTACATACAGCTTTGCTTCATTTTTAACAGAATCTGTGTTTCTGAGAAAAGCTATATTAAGCTTCATGGTGTAATAGCTCCTCACATGCATATAGAAGAAATGCTGTCCTAGGAAGGATAAACTGTCAGTCTTTAATAGGTAAATAGTTTGCTACTGTTCTTTTGAGAAAGAACCACCCTGGGAGTAATGGAAGGAGAATTCCCAATGCCTCATTCCTTTGGGAGAAAAGTTTGACTGTATATACCCAGTGGCCTGCATGGGGGCTGTTTAAGCTGTTATTTAGATCTGTGGTTTCTCGTTCTTAATAAACTGAATAGTTTGGAAGTAGTTAAAGTAGAAAAAAAATGAGTAATTAAAATAAGCCTAAATACCATCTTAATTCCAAGTAGAAGCAAAAATCTTCCTTTTTATTCTGTATTTCATCTGACATTCAGCCTGTGGTATTTGATACAGTTTTCTTTGGCATCTCTCCCATTTAGAAATGGCTTCAGTTCAGAGCCACTCCTGACTCATCATTAATGTGCTTACCTAGGGCTTCCCCTAATTCAATAAAAACACAGCTCTGATGGTTTCCATATGAGTGTAACGGCTGCAGTTCAGGATTCTCTCTGAGTTTCAGTGGCCTCCCTATTTAGCATTTAGAGTATTGGCTTGGTAAATCTTTAGTCATCATTTTTCACTGGTCTTCTCCAGCTGAAGCAACTTCCATTTATATCCCATAAATTCTTTAGGCCTGTAATCTATTTCTTACTACACATGAAAAGCTGTAATTTAATAAAGATTTCACTAACTCCGCTCTTCTCCAGTGTTTTTTCAATTTGAGCTACCCAGAGCCCCTGCAGGTTGTCTGTTACTAGAACAATAGCTGGCATAAGCAGAAGAGCACTTGCCAAATCATATGTGTGCTCACTTTTTCTGTGAACATTCTTGGATCATAATAGTAAAACCACAGGAATGGGGAATGATGTGGATCATTTCCTGAAGAGTTGTGGCTTGAAATGCAATTAGCCTTACCACTCCCCTTTTTCACTTTTCTTAAGCAACCTCCCTTCCCTCCCAAAAGTCTTGTTTTAAGCCTAACCTGAAAGATATATGAACAGTCCCTGATTTAATAGTGCTGTTCTGGTGCTGCAGCATAGCAGATAGTGACCTTGACAGTTCTCAGCATCATCAGTGACCTGTGTCACACCACCCATTATTCTGTCCCACGGTCAGCTGTTTATCACCCAAACAGTTATAACCTTAGTTAAGAGCAGGAAACAAAATGCATTAAAATCATGCGTGTATTTAATTTAACAATATGATGTATCCCTAAACTACTTGAGTTTTAGCCCCTGCACAATCATTTTAAGCAGGTACTACACTTAAGTTTCATCGACAACTTACGCAGTGGCAGAAGTGACAGCGGATGTGAGCACAATAAGTGTGGGGAAGAATGCTTGAAAGCAAATACCTTTAAACACATTACTAAAAGGCAGCAACATTGGTTTTGTGGGGTTTTGTTGGGTTTTGTTACTTGATGTTGCACTTCTATATTCCTTAAACCAGTTACTAGCTTTGAAAAGCTTTATCTAGCGAACAAAATACTCGGCAAAATCTGTATGATGTCTTTGTGAACTTTTAGTTCTGGCTTGGTGACTAAACCAGCAGCACTAAAAGGTATGACCTAGAATATAACTTGGTTCTAGGAAGAAAGCCTGATCATGAGTAAATCACGTGTTCTGCTGGAAGTGTTAGAGGAAGTCCTTCGCATTCCGCATTAAAGGCACTAACATATCTGTTTTGGGAAATGGAACTTGCAGAAGTGATGCTGTAGACTTGATATGTACCTGGCTTAGTAGAATGTCTTCGTTGCATTTACCTGCGTGATCATTTGTTACTTGGAGTAATTTGTTGCAGTTACTCAGTGATTGTGCATTAGGCTTTCTGCTATGCTGCTTTCCTTTCAAGTTGCTGAGCTGAAAGCGAAGTAATGGAGATTGCGGATGTCAGCGTGGATGCAGTCTATATCCCCAGAGATGAGCACGACCTCTTAAAAAGAAGGTTCACAAAATTAAATGGAAACCATACATTGGAAATGTAAAATATGTAGTTTGTGGCCCTTCCTAGGTTGATGTGTTGTATAAAGACCAAGAATAAATGCTAACAAAGTTCAGATATGCAGTGTTGAAACTAAGTGTGATAGTAAAATATCTGTATTTTGCTCTAGCAGATGAAAGTTGCACAAGCAGTTCAATATAATAAGAAGATTAAGATCTTAACCCTAAGGCTATGGTTAGAATGTGGCTGTAGCTCTGCTAGATTAGCAGTTTATTGTGCCCAACTGCTCGTTACCGCCTTACCACCAGAAGTTCCACTGAGGCTCACTGGCATGTATATTGATTTCTAGCCAAGTTCTGTCAAAGTGACACGGATTGACATCAACACTTTTAATAAACAGGGTTCTTTTGGTTTTGTAACCTAGTTGTTTTAGCAGAAGAGGTCATGGAATTTTTTCCTCAGGTTTTAAATATTAAGAGCAGCTCATCTACTACTGGAAAAGCACAAATTTGTTAGAAAAGCTTGGTTCTCTGCCTTACTGCTTGAACAAATAGCTCTGAGGAACAGTCAAATCATCAGCCAGTAAATCAACATTATTCTAATAAGCCTTACAAATTGTTCACCTCGAAGCTTTACATATTATATAAAAAATAATTTGCACAGGTTTTTCTAGCTATATACAGCCAACTTGGTGAGATTTGTTATTTGACTGAGTAGAGGAGCTAGCCGTCCTCAGGGCAGTGTAGGACACTTGGTTTGGTTGCATGAGTAGCACAAGCAGCCTTGTCCTTACTCATGACTTGTATAGACTGCAAAATACGTAACTACTATTGCAGTCTGTAGTAAGGAATTAAACACGTCAGTTTTGCCCCAGGAACTTGAAGGAGAAATAGCCTAGAAACACGTTGGGTATCTGGATTGTAATAGAAACTATAAAGTAGTTGTGGGCGGTTAACCAAGACCACCTCAGAATGACTGTATTCCTCTGATGTCCTGATCTTGGGGAAGTGCAATTACTGCCTTTTTGGTGCTATCTATATGGGTATTTTGGGATGTTGAAGAGCCTTTTTTTGCTTATAGAGCCTGTAGGCCACAGAGATTCAATTTTGTTTTAGTTACACTTATCTGACCTGGAGATACTGGAGTCTGAAGGACAGACAGAGGGACTAATGACCTCATCTGCTCTTTCCAAAGGCATTGGTTTTCTGTTGTTGTTGTAAATGGTACGCTTTTCTGTGATTCAGTGTTTATTATGCCATTGCCAAAGGAGACGTGTAAGCATCTGTATACCCATTAAAAAGACTCACTAAGTCTTTCTTCCTGTTCTTGTCCAGATGGAGTGTTGCACTGATCTTTTTTTGCTGTTCCGCTGTGAACTGCTTGTGCGGGTGAAACTGATTTCAAAAGACCTGTGGGTCTTTCAGTTTCTTCAGTGACTACCGCACCCTGATCTTAAGATAAATGTAAGGTCCTGGGTCCAGGCTGTGTGTAGACAGACTGGTGCTTTTATTGTCTGATAATCAGGATGAGGCTGAAAACACATGACTACAAATCACTGTACAGCCGCCAAACGAAGGTTGGCTTTTGATTTAGCTCAAACCTATGTCAGTCTGCATCTGTGTGGATATACCTTTAGAAGCACATGGGTGAAAAATTCAAGCTCTGTATATCTGCATCCAATCTTACTGGCTCAATATCGAAAGTCTTCATTAGTCTGGAAATCCTACAGACATAGAGCCTAGATGCTGCCTTAGCAGACCACTCTCTCTGTCCTCATTGCTTTTGAGATGATCTGTTTCCTGATAGAAAAGACAGTTTGTTTAACATAGGCCGTTTGTCTAACAACGCCCTTGGTCTGAAGCTGATCTATAGAAGCATGATCCAACAAGAAATAGAAATAATTAACTTCTGAAATAACACACAGTTGTCATTCTGTACGTGAATTGAAAGTTGCGTAACGCTAGATCATGTTTTAGCATAGATGCTGATACAGTGCATGCTGGGTGACTTATGCATGGGCATGCTAGGGAAATCTAATTAACTGATAATACAAGTTGTTTGCAGACTGATACTCTTCAGTCAGTTTAACTGCTATAAAACTGAATTATGAAAGCAGGAAGAGAAGGGCTCAATGTGCCTTGTAAGAGCCTGAGAACTAGAAGATTAAATGTTGGTGCCTGTTGCTCTGTGAAATGTTCTTTTTGTGCATGTTAGGGACTTTAAGAGGAAAAGTTTGTGAATAACATCTGAATAGGTGTATGGAAAAGCTAAACTATAGATTAATAATAATATGATTTTGTCAAGAGGGAAAAACAGAAATCCAAAGATGTTGAATTCCCGTTCAGCGCTCTGACAAAATCTCACTCCCTGTCTAAAGCAGTGAAGGCAGAGGTAGTCGAGTAAGGACAAAGTAGTTGCTGCAACTCCACTTATGCAACACAGTAGCTTTTCATGGAAAGCAAGCCTTTCTGGAGAGGTAGACAGAGGAGGTTAGATTTCAGTGTTTTCATGACGTGTGCATGCACACTCAAGGGATTTCATGGCTTTGTGAAGTAGAAAGATACTCTTGGCTGGAATCCAGATGTACGGGCCCAGATTTTTCTGCATCTTTCCTTTTTACAATAGGGACAGATGAAGTCAGCGTCACTTCTGTGCTTAACTGCTTATTGTTCTTGCCTGATGCCTTGTCATGGACTCCTACTCACGGCAAATAAAAAGATGTTTTATCTTGTGATGGGTGCGTTTTTTCCCCCTCAGGAATTCTGGCTACCTTTGAATTGTGAAGGCCAGCTGCCAGATTGTTAGAGGTGTAACGTGCAGAAGTATTATGAAGATAAAAGTTTGGGGGTTTGTTTTGTGTGCTTACCATGGCAACAAAAGTAATGGAGCTGCAATTCTCCATTGCTAAATGTTGACAGCTGGAGCCACAACCATTATAAAATTCAGGAGAAAGGAATGTTGACAGCTTGCAGAAATTTAGGGTTCAATTACACGGTGATGGCTGACAAAATTTGTCAAATCATTTTTTGTGTCACAATATTTTTCCAAAGATCACTGTGTCACAATGGCAAAGATACATGTATCCTAATGCTGATTGCATTTCAGAACTAGTGAGAAAGCTACTTGACAGATAACCTTCCCACCCTAGATAAGGTGAAAAAGAAGATACTTTTTTGTGTATTTCCAAGGGAAAAAAGCAGCCCTAAGCCTTAGAGTCCTCCCAGATTCCCCAGCTCTTTCAGGCAGTGTGGTAATGCAGTTTCTGCCATAAAGTTTCCTTTGGTCGTTTTTTATGGCTGATAAAGTCTGAGTGACTTTGGTGCTTTTTGCAATCCATTTGATTTCTGGAAGCATGTGCATAGGTAAAACCATAGCTACCTCAATTTTTGCCAAAAATACCCAAAATCTTTTCCCTGCAGATGCCTGAGACTGTGCCGTTCTGATCTCAATGAAGCAACAGGATGCCACGGAGCTCTCTCTTGAAAAACTGCTGCTCCGTGTTGCAGGCCAGCAGCACAGGGCCGCTGTGCTCTCCTGGCCAGGGAGCAGTGGGCCTCTGGGAAGCTGTGGGGCCTTGGGCTCAAAGGGCTGTGCTGGGGTGCTCAGGCAGGCTTCCAGGTGATGAGTTCTGGTGCATCCCAGCACACGTGGCACGTTGCCTCTAGTTCAAACTGCACTGGGTCAGAACCGTGACGCTGTTGTTGCTTGCTCTTAGAGTTTATGTTTTGTGGTGACGTTCCTCAAAAAAACAAGCTCTGCACTGAAGATAAACAGAAACTGCCAATAAGGGGTAAACTGAGCAGGTCTAACCAGGGTGGCTGGTGACTCCCAGTTAAGAGAGAGATAAGAAAAGGCCGTTTGGGCTGGGTAAGTTTGGGACATGCTGAAAACCAGTGGCCCTCGGTTGTTTGGAACATAGGCTCTGGCAGCATCAAAGAGGTTACGATTGTTCTCCTGACCTGCTGTTGTGTCACTGGCCAGGCTGTGCCGTCATTGCTACTGCCTCTTTTTGGTTTGATCTTCGGTGTTTTAGGCACCAGGTGATCAGCAGACCTCAGGAAATAGTCCCAAGGTAGGGAAGACGGGACCTCTGAACTTCGGGCTGGAGCGGTGCCTAATGACGACCAGCGACTGAAGAGCATGTTCATTAAACGATGTTGTGGCACGTTACTGGCTGGTTATCTGGGCAAGTCCATTCGTGAACGTAATGTAGAGGTAAGCATTTTAAGTGCCCCATTAATCAGACTTCTTGAGTGATAAGCTCAGTTGATTTTTGCCTTGGATGCATTTAACGTGCAGTATCTTCTATTTCGTTTCTTTGCTTAGCCAGAAGCTCACAAAGCGCTGGTGAGGGAAGGTGGGTCGCCGGGGGCGGACCAGCGCGGCCGCTCCGCGGGAGCCCGGGCGGCGCAGAGCTGCG
>NW_010236081.1:0-6700 GCF_000690775.1 Eurypyga helias
GATTCTATGATTCTATGACCATGCTACACCCCCAGAACATCATTACTCGGCTGCCTGGGAAAAACCTGCTCTCGAATTTCTTCTTGATAATGAACTTGTTTATGATGTTGTTTTGTTATTACAGTCATTAAAACACAACTAGAAGAAAAATTTTTATTGAAAGCAGTCAAAAATAACTCTCAAGGAAACATTTAATCCATTATTCTTTTAAAGTGTATGTCAAAACCTGCATGTTAAAATAATGGATTTATTTTACAAGAACGATTGGCCAGCCAGCTTTTGCCTCCAAATGCAATGATCACAGTAATTACTGAAGCAGCAAAGAAATTGTCTTCTTGTGTCAGCAATAATGCCACCATTGATACGCTTCCTTAAACCCTGCATCTACTGTGACAACTGTGTTTCGCCCCATAACACAGGCATTCTACGTAACTATTGTCTCATTTTGCTGTATTTTGTACCACTAAGTTTAGAAACATATCAAACTCTATCTAGGTAAAAGTTAAAACCTGAAGACAGACTACTGTGGCTGCAGTGACACTGATAAGCATTAGGTCTCCTAACATGATTTTTGGTCAAGAGGCTGTAGTCCCCACAGCTGTCTTGTAAAACACATCTTCCGATTATAGGGCTGAGATCACCTTGTTAATATACCTGTCCTCCATCCTGCAGACCCATGGGCAAACACTTCAGACACTGCATACCCACCACCAACTCCTGTTGCTGGTTCTGTGTGGCTGGAAAACCCCTAAACATTAAGCCAAGTATATGCTTCAATCCAGTTTTATGGGTACTTTTACCCCTGTGGATCACCTCCACGACATACCCCCAAACCACGCCGTGGTTTATGCTGTTTCTTGAAGCCTATTCCTCTTCACCTCAGGCAGCCTGAAGCTTTTTCGGGTTCTCTGCATGGCTGAAGTATGTGCAGATGGACCCAAATCAATTTCAGGTCGATGAGCTAAAGTACTGATACCAGAAGAAAGCAGCTGTTGGTTTTCAGTTATTCCTCATCTTTAGCTGCAGCATAAGCAGCCCTTTACCCTTCCCCTGATCATTACATTTTATGGCCCACTGCTTCGGAAGCTCCACCACAGACAAGACAAACTGATAGCTGGGTGGTGTGGGACACAGCACCCTTCTACCCAGCTTACGCTGGGGAATGTGGGCATGTCACCACTGCCCTATCATGACGGATAACCCTTTAATCTTTACTTTGGCTAAAGTTTTTTTGCTTTTTTTCTGTTTGAAGAAATAAGGTGCCTTTGAAGGGTTAGTAAATCCTTAGAACAGCAGAGCTGAGTTTACTGTGACACGTGTAAAATCAGGATAACCTCATATGTCTGCATCTTGGATGCTACAGCACAGTTTGAAGATAAAATGTTTAGGAACACTTCACATGAAAAAATAACAGGGATTGGACAGCACGAGATAAAAGCTGCTGGTAAGACAGACCAATGGTTTTGTGTCACAGGGAAATCCTATATATCTGGTATCCACTTTTACTGAAAACAACCTTCTGACTTCCCCTGGGAATTCATATCTTCACATATACTCCCATTATGAAAGGGCTGAGCACTAAAATCACTGGAGCACTGGAAGCACTTGAAGCACTGGAACAGGTTGTCCAGAGATGTTGTGGATGCCCCATCCCTGGAAGTGTTCAAGGCCAGGCTGGATGAGGCTTTGAGCAACCTGGTCTAGTGCAAGGTGTCCTTGCCCATGGCAGGGGGGTTGGAACTAGATGATCTTTAAGGTCCCTTCCAACCCAAACCGTTCTATGATTCTATAAAAAAGGCCTAAATGTCTTCAGTGCTGTCTTTGAACTCCATCAGTAGTTCCGTCTCTCTGCTTTGCTGGGCACTGACCCTTCGGAAGCTTTCATTAGGAGATACCACTAGCCCATCTCTGCTGTGGATTTCAAGCCTAGATGGCAGATTTTTATTTCACCGTCCTTTCTGGCAGTTATTGTATTTCTCATGCAGCATTCTGGGACCTTGTGTGAAGGGCGCTATATAAGTATAGGGATTGGATTGGCTGAGTAATTCTTTTTGACTTCATCAGGCTGTTAATCCTGCATGCCTGTGGTGATAAACCCAGAAAATCCCAGATAATCCTATATAATATTCAGGCAGGGCTGGCAACAGCTATAAATACATATCAAACTGTCAAAAACCATTATCATTTAGACTACTCTGCAGTCCCTTCCAAATTACATTAGAATATCCAGGCTTGACTTCAACTCTTCTCCCACACCCCCCTTTTTTCCCTCCTAATGACAGAGTACAGCCTGTAGTTCAGCTTGCCAGCATAATAATGCATGTTTCCTGCACACCTACCCTTTTACTACAGCACCGTGTTTACTCTGGTCCTGCTTCCATATGACTCACAGGCAGAGTGAGTAGTTGCAGTTCTGTAGATAAGCAAATAATTTTTTGGCAGTTTTCAAAACTAAAGCATCCCACTGCCAAAAGGCTTCTGTTTACCACACAGAACAAATGTTGTTACTACTGCAGTTCCAAAAACGTGTTTTAAATACATCCTTTCATAAAAATGCTGTTGTCGTCTTAATGTCTAATTAGATACATAACGAAGTAACAAAAGAGCTTTTTTTCTTTTGCAATTTTATCTTGGCTAACAGCCAGAAATAAAAAAGAGTTTAGCACCTGCATTGCTCCACAGCAACCCTGTACTGTATAAAATTATAATTATTATTAAATTGAGAGTCTTTCCAATAGGATGAAAACGTCACCCTCCCTCCAAACTGCTCACCTGTGCTTCCACCCCTTGCAAGGGGGAAGTAGTCATCGATACAAGAAAGCGTGTAACTGGTAATCTGTGTCACCGACTAATTACACCGGTGTAAAGTGGGGATATCTCCACTTGGGTCAGTGGAAAGACCTCCACAATAAAATGTGATTGTGTAGCATGCTGAAAAAGGGTTACATACTCTTCTCAGAAATACAGAAGACGTGCATGATGGCCTTGTTTTCTGTGTCATTTATTCATTCAATTAGCTATCCAGAGGCTGAGGCAGGTAATTACCCAGGCTGATCAGAGAAAAATTGCAACCCAAACACTACACACCAGCAGTTCTTGACAGAGATCAGGTCTTGGAACATAGCGTTGTTTTAAAAACATTTGATCTTGTTCTTTCAACTGAATAAAGTTCAGATCCGTAATGGGGAGTGTGTGTCCCACCTGCTTTCTATGTGGAGACTGGATGATGGCATCTCTGAAGAGGCTATATGAAGAGTGGCAATCACTTAAATGTGAATCAAAAGGCAAATGATGGCTATGGCTGCCTTTAAGTTTGGCAGGTCCCCAGGTTAATCAGTTTCATGTTCGTTGGCATATTTTGGAGTCATTGCAATAACATGAAAAGAAAGCAGATAAAGCTTGCAGGGAGGACTTAAAGATTTCCCCTTGTTATTTTTATTCTTCTGGTGGTTTTTTATTAATGTATATACTGAAGGCAGAGGTGTGGTTAAAAAAAAGGGACTATGTTGTGTTAATTTTCATTTCACAATTTAGACCTCCTGTTTCTCAAGAAGATTGGAGATGTATGCATGGCTTTCAAGCCTTTGGAATACTGTCAGACATTTTAGATTTAGCTAAACAGAAAGAAAACACATAGATCATTTTAAAATGCAGAAATTTTTTTTGCATATTCATTTTAGAGAATAGTTGTTTTCCAGCTTTGTTTTGAAAATACAAATGCATGTTGGACTTTTGAGTTCTTAAGCATCTGTCTTTTCTAGCTCAACTGTCCCTCATCAAATCCTGTAAACAAAGGAGAGGTCATTATTCCCGTCTTACAGTTGGAGAACATGGGTACAGAGATTGTCAGTGATTGCACTATATTCCCTCAAGAAGGAAATGATAACTAGGGAATCACTTTTTTCGTTACCAAGAACCTGTCAGCAGCCAGCTGCAGTGTAGATTAAGTATTGCACATCTTTTTTGCCAGTTCAGAGTCATGGAGTTTCTAATTCTGCCTTTCTACAGAGTCAGCAACCGTTTTTTGAATCAAAAAGATAAACCACATCAGAATATGGACTCAAACTGATTTATCTCCCAAGGATTTATTTCTTCCTTCTATTAAGGGGCTTCTTAAATCACAGCAAAAATTTTATATAGATAGTGTACAATTCTTTATGCTTAAGGAAATACTTAGCATGTTGCTCCCATTATTGATTTTAGCACGTGTGTCCTGTAATGGTAGATTGTGAAATTCAAGTGTATTTTTGTTTATCAGAAGACAAAAACTGTCTCTTCCTCCCTAACCCCACAAACAAAGAGTGTGTTTAGGTAATTCAAGCTACACTGTATGGTCTAGGAACTGGAAAGAACTCTTACCAACAATGTGACATCGAGCTGGTGGAGGATTTTGTGCACGCACCAGTAAGTGTACTTGACTGTGTACCTCTACTCAGATGCACGCATGTAAAACTCACAAATGTATAAAGGATCACACTCCGAGGAGACTACTCTTTGCAATTTACAGCTGATACTGGTGGCTGACAGCATATGGAGCACTGATATCTATTTCTAGAGAACAAAAGATTACTTTTGACATCCTTCTCCAGCCTGTTGCATAGTATTTCTGTGCTTGGTAACAGGTGAGAGTGGAAAGATACATCTCAGGCAGTTCTGAAGTGTATCCTGGAATAGGTAGATTTTTATTTACTTTCCTTTCCTACTTCTTTTTTATGTCTTCTGCATTTGTTATTTTTCATGAGGAGACCTCGCTAGCCAGAGCCATACAGCATGCCAGCATTCAAAAGGTAGCCAGCCAGAGTATTTTTTTCAGCGGCTGAAAATGTGAACGAAAAATCAATTGTGTGAGCCAAGGTAAATTCTGGCAGCACACACACAGAAAAAGAAATGCTGATTTTATACAGTCCCAGTGGCAGGATGTCCACTGACTTAAGGGATCTGACTGTGCCAAGTGGGAAGGACAGTTGAAAAGCATCTACAGCAGTCCAAGGCAGAAAATCAGTGCAATCCCTCACTTTAAACTGGTGGCAGTACTGCAAACATCCACCCTGTTGCACCCATCAAATGAAATGTCTGAAATAAGTAGCTTGTTAGCAGAATTCATAATAGACATAGCTGATCAACTGGAAAACAAACACCCCTTCTCCCCGGGGGACTGCAGTCTCCTGACTGACAGACTAAACACAGGCAAGAAATTAAAGAAAAGCCCAGATCCAAGTATTAATAAAGCAGCAAGATCCCTGAAAAACATTGCCATCCCATTGGCGGGTCTGCCAGAGCAGACTGATGAGACCCCGGCATGCCGTGTGTCCTGCCTGCCTGTTCAGTCTCCTGCTAGTACATGCCAATTCCAGAGGAGCGTTAGCTAAGGCAATGGGCATGGGGTTGATTTTGGCTGTTTTCAGTGGCAAAACAAGCCATAGCAGAAGCTGGTTCACCTTACCTGCAAAGGTTGTAGGTTTTTTTCCCTGTAGGCTTAAGTAGACTCATATAAGTAATGAATTTCGCTTGATAAGGACAGATTACGCTGAGTTTTCCCACGGAAAGAAGTACAAATATCTATGGAAAAGATAAAACATAAAAAGTACCTCTAGGTCTCTGGGATTAGTCCTACTCACAAAACCCTTTGGTGCTCCAGCTCCCAGAGAAGACCTATCATTCTAATGAAATACCTGATTTTTACACAGGTCACTCAGTTTCTTTCTGGTTTTGGTTTGTTTTCAAGTGAAAACTTAAAAAAAAAAAAAAAGGTTTATGAAATCATCCTTTGTCTGTGCATGTACCCATTAATTCTTTTTCCCAGTTGCCAGTTTCAATCACATTTAACACAGAGGTTGAAAGTTATTAAACCCTCACAGGTTTGGCAAAATTAGCCGCCACACCGAGAACTGAGAAGCTGCAAGTTCCTCCTACTGCGGGGTCAAGCTGGAGCATGGATTAGCATCTGCACAGGGAGGGAAACTAAGTATTTTTCTCAAAACTGAAGCCATCTGGCCACCACACCAAAGTCACACAGGTACTTCTGGCACATGAAGAGCTGCCCCACGGAGGATGTTGTCACCTTCCTCCGAGGAGATGAGCCCATGAACTGCAGCAACACCACTGCAGTTTTCTCACAGCTCTTGAAATACTAGGTGTTTTTCTTAACATCCAAAAAACCCAAATTGGTTGTTTATTCCTTAGTATCCCTTAGTGAGGGGACACTATTTTTTTTTTTTTTTCCACTATGATTTTGGGGAGCGCTCAGAAATACGACTTGCAGCTAAATTAAACAAACAAACCAACAAAAACAGTAAGAAATACCAGATATTATGCTTAAAAAAAGCATTTTTACTTAGTCTCAGCTAGATTGGGAAGGAATAGTGATCTCCCTTGTGATTTTTGCACACACAAATACCGCATAATACATTTAAATTCTTAGTTTGAAGACAACCACCACTGAGGTTTGAGTAACATCAGCTCCTGGATTGGTACAGCCTCCTGTTCACCTTACTGCTGGCCAGGTCTCACAAGCCTCTGTGGGGCTCTTAAGCTGTGGGTCTTCTACACTGAAACTACACTCAGACAAACTGCTCCCAAACCCTCTGATCCTTCAGCTACCACGTAAGAGAAATTTTTAAAACCTCTCTCCTCCTAGCACAAAGGCGTCAAAATGTATGTGTCCCAGCTCAGCACTGGGGTAGTGAAAAAGGTTCCCTTT
>NW_010236081.1:6724-13091 GCF_000690775.1 Eurypyga helias
GCCATGTCATAGCAAGCACAATAGCTCTGTGATCCTAATACCCTTCTGTTTGTGACATCCTAAATAAAACTCCACCCACTTCCCTTCATGCCAACATCCCCACGCACTCTAATACCTTTTTTTTTAAACGGGATGTGCTTAGAACTGCTCTATTGTCACCATAATAACATAAATCTAATCAGCTCTTAAATAAGCCAATTATTCTGTCATAGCAAGCACAATAGCTCTGTGATCCTAATACCCTTCTGTTTGTGACATCCTAAATAAAACTCCACCCACTTCCCTTCATGCCAACATCCCCACGCACTCTAATACCTTTTTTTTTAAACGGGATGTGCTTAGAACTGCTCTATTGTCACCATAATAACATAAATCTAATCAGCTCTTAAATAAGCCAATTATTCTTTATACAGATTAGTCCTAAATATTCATTAAATGATGTAGCTTAGACATGACTTTTTCTAAGAAACACTGCAATGCCGATGTTAATGCTTCCCAATATGTATTCATAGCTGATAGATTTTTTTTTTTCTTGCTGGATTTCATGAATCACTGTGTGCTGGATTCAGCACTGTAATTTTTTTTCTCTCTTCACCTTGTTTATTTTAAAGAACATCAGCCCACAGTCTTTGGTGACTGGGTACACTGAGCACATTGACATTTGCCTGGACAATTTAAACAATACCATAAGTAAAAAAAAAAAACCAAAAACAAAACCAAACCAAACAAACAAAAAACCAAACCAAACCAAAAAATAACCCAAAACCTCTTTTACAGAGTTTTCAAATTCTCTAGTGTTCTGTGTTTGACATAGCACTTTTTTTCACCTTCTCCAGGAGTTATTTTCTTTTATCCCACTGATTTATTTTCTCATTGTATTTTCTATGTTCAGGCTTCTTTAAGATGACCATATGTTAAAGTACCATTGTTCAATAAATTAAAGGGAAGCATTCCCTCTAAAATCTAGAATATTAGGGTAAAAACATTCAACCCTTGCATTTATCTACAGGGGTTGTCAAAATATTTGCTCATTATTCACCACAATTCAAAGAAATATAAGCGATTTAATGGTCAAAGAGAAGAATTCTCCTTGAGAATGGAGAGGGGGAAGAAACATAGGTATATGTTGTCCTCATGTTCTCTACATCTGGACAGAAAAAGAGAACATCTTTTCCCTCTGCTGCGTGGCGATTTCCCTCACGCTTTTCTCTCCCTTTTCTGGAGGATTTTTTAACTTGTTTGCTACAGGCCTTCAACAATGGTCTTGTTCAGTTACCCCTGTGATTTGGAATAGCTTCCAGACAGTGAAATCCATTCTGCAGGTCCCATGGGGGTCTGTGACCAATGCATTTATGAACTGGCAAAAGAAAATACCAGCCTACAATTAGACAGAAGGTCATAGGTCTGTTGTGACCTACGACAGCAGTAACATGTCCTGCTCCTAGACCTCTCCAAAAACCTGCAGCAATGGTTTATAATACCAGACCCATCTGATCTCATACATCCTGACCCAGATCATCTGGCACAACCTCATGCTTCCTTTTTCCCTACCAGCTCACCCTTTCCTGGTACCTGCTAAAATTTGGTGGAAAGAATAGACTGAACTCTCCCAAACCAGGCAGTCTATTCCTACTCAGAAATTACAGCCGCTTTATTTATATGCTGACATGTACACATGCACACACACATGTAGATGTGTACATACACAAAGAGATATTTACTTATTTGAGGATTAAATGGGGTTTAAAATAAAAGTCCATATCGGCATCACTTTAAAAGGGAATTGTTTTTGGTTTATGGGTACTGTGAGGAAATCACAAAGTTGGCACAATTAAATCTGAAATTACACTCTAATATTAAAATAAAACTGTTCACAGTTAGAACACTTAGAACTACGTACTACAGCTAACTATATCAGCTTTGAACACACATCCACCCCCGATCTTTAAATATTTATGTTTTCCAAACAAGTTGTAGTTGTAGAAATATTTTTAGAACTCAACCCAAGCCTATTGGACTAATAAGTATTTAATCAGCATTATTTAACATTTTCTTAGTGATAAAATTCCTCACTAGCATACAGTCAGTTAATGCAGCTGCATAGATTTCATGGAGTGGCACAGTGTGCAGCTTGACAGAAATTAGAAAGACAAAAATAAGTATTCGTTGTTAAAAAACCTCTACAGGATATCTGCCCAAGGCTTCTGAAATGAGTTTTTTGGCTCTCCATATTGTAGACATCTATGCCACTTCATCGATTGCTATATAATCCATTACTGTTTTGATTTCCATTTAGCACACTTGAAAACAGGAATCAAGGTTGTAGAAAAAGATACTGATATATAGCATAATTAATGTGAAAATCACATTCATGCCACCTCATGGAAAGAAGTGAAGATGGGGTCATAGAATAAAGGCAAGTCAAAATTTGAGGTTCTCATAGCAACTCAGCAGGGTACACAAAACTAGCACTTCTATGATAATGTTATTAGAAGAGCCATGTAAAAGCACGTACGAAGAAATTCAAATTAAGGAAAAAAGGTGCTAGTACAGAATAATTTTTGAACTTTGGTGAGTGCCACGCTGCATTTTTATCATACCTCTGTGAAACTTTTCACATTAGTAGCTGTGACTGAGAGGGACAGAATTTTCACTCCAAAATATTCATCTCCAGGGAACTTTTGCAGCTATAATGCATCTAAGTTTTTTTGTTGATACTTTAAGAGCTGCTAAATGAGGAAAATGTCACTTTCAACACATGAAAGGCCTAACATGAAAGAAATTCTCAAAATGGTGTAAAAAAATATCCTGAAACTATAGATGTGAATAGAGCTAAAACCAATAACAGGCAATAGAAACTAACAGGAAATTTTAGAAACTGGAATAAAACCTCCATCATTTCCTGTGCCATCATTACTCTGCAATAGATTACGGACAAATAGAACCAAAAATACTCTGTCTTCAGGAGCTGTGACAATTAATGTTTTTACAACTTGTTTAATTAGTTGATTTATTTTTTCTCTTGCCTTTGCTAGCAAAAGTATTCTTTCTTTATTGCTGTATTGTCCCCTTATGGTTAATCAGAAATATTTGTAAGCTGACACACCTGCAAGGTGGGCTTGTGCTGACTTCTTTCATAGATCACCACCTTACCAAAGAAGAAAGGCAATGCTAAAAATTCCTGTTTCTGCTTAGTTGGAGGTTGGTCCTGTTGCAGGCTACTGACATTTTACCAGCACTGACGGTCGTTTCCTTTTGCTAGAGGTGTTTCTCTTCACGGTTGGGTATTCTGGCTGCAGGAAGTTCAGCAAACGAAAATCTGTGCAAAACCAACAAAACAGTCCCCGTGCAACCACACACTGAAGCTGGCTCTGGAGTTCCCAAGAATTTAAAACCAGAGAAAGTAGAAATCCTCCTTTTTTTACTGTCTGAGGTGGCTCTCTGCCAGAGCTTGCACTGTAAAACACGTATAAGGAAAGAGCACCTTTCATTACACAGTCACAACAGATGCTGTTTGGGTTATAGTGGCCTCCTCATACTTTTTTCAGACCACAGTCATAAAATTACCTCATCCAATGTTATCCTTTCCGGCAGTATAACATTGCATTTTTCAGGGAGGGGAATCCCCTGATATTTCTTCTTCCAAAATGAATCTTTTGAAGGAAGAACCTGCTGTAACAAACAGTTTGACCGGAAGGATTCCTGTAAAATCAACAACTAAAGTTGGGGTCAATTTGAAACAAGATTATCACCTGATCCACTGCCCGTTGTATAAAAGGATGTATGAAGTGGACCCCAAGTAAAATCATAAGCTTGTTTTACTTGGGATACAGTGGACAGGCTGGATGAGGCTTTAAGCAACCTGGTCTAGTGGAAAATGTCCCTGCCCATGGCAGGGGAGTTGGAACTAGATGGTCTTTAGGGTCCTTTCCAACCCAAACCATTCTGTGATTCTGTGATTCTATGACATGTAGTTTGGCTAAAACAATAGAAGGGAAAATTAAGTAAACCTGGAGCTAAAACTTCTAATTGGGAAATGTGTGGTTTTATTTTTCCTGACAATTTTTTATCAACTCTCCATAACAATAAGATTAGGAAGAATAATGTGTTCATTCCGGTGGAAAAAACAAACAAACAAAACCCAGAGTTTATTTTACGACTCTAAAGCTCTCCTTGTCTTGCCTCTCCTAAAGTCTTGTTTCTCCTAAAACCTTGCCTGCTGCTTGCCTTTCAGAAGTAGTTCTAATTTTCTATTTAAGAATATTTCTTTTTTACCGTTTTCTTTTCTGTCCCTTCCTTATTTTCTTCATCTCCTATCTACAGTTTACCAATTCCACATGAAAAGCAATTTTGCTCTGATAAATCACACCACCCAACTCTTACACAGCAATTTTCTTCAGACCTGTGACTGCTTTACAAAGGGAAGTAAGTTTTGGTACTGAAGCTTGTGTGAATTACACAGGGGAGAAGCACAGTGTATGCCTTATGCAAGCAAGAAATAGAAAGAAAGGGTCATTCGTTCCATCTCCTTTCACACCAGGGATTACTTTCTATAGTACTGTTTTCATGTGATTTATCTGGGGAAGGTTTCAGTGTTTCAAGCAATAGAGTTCACAGGGGGGTTTTGAGAGATGCTGATCATGCGACCCATGCAGTAAACTTACCTCGTCTGGCCTTCTGTTCACCCTGCCCCAGTATTTTTCTTCCTTTCAGTGTTCCAAATAACAGTCCTTCCTTACTGATGCTTATCCTTTTATCTGTGTAGAGGTACCTTCTTCCATTAGGGAAATATGTGTTTTGTGAAAGTCACGTCCAATTTAGCTGCACGACCACTTCGGTTTGTGCTTCCATACCATGATGCTCAGACAAATGGAGATGTGGAGTCATGGGCTGGCAAACACGGCCAAAAATGCGTTTGTATTTTTTGAATATTTAATCTTTCCTCATGGGTCAATATTCCCCAGACTCTCACACCATCATTGACTGTGTTTTTCCTAGCTCAGCAGTCCCTTGTTAATTGAGACAGAGTATGGTTTCAGGGAAAGGACGCGGTAACAACAGAAGCCAGGAAGGATAGGAAATGTGCCGCACTGCTCTGTGAAGTGCCATTTCTCCCACAAAAACAAATAGTTTATGAATTGACACATTCTTTCATCATCATTATTCTCAAAAATCTGTCAGGTATGTTAGATTACTCAAAGCCTTACGTGCATCAGCCCCTTCTGCTCCTGACATTTGTGGAGGAGTTGCAAATCCCAATCACAAGTTAGTTTACTGCTCCATTCACAGGTCTGCACCCACAAGTGCACAACAGACCTCTGATCTGCATCCCCCTCTGACCATTAACTTGCACCTCACCCCCATATCTGCAAAGGCCCAGCCTGGGCAAGGGAAACTCTTTGCCCTTCCATGCCAGTTCCGCAGCTGGTTACGTTTGTCTCTCCTGTAATGAACAGCCAAAAGTGTCACCTATCACCAGCAGATTTGGGGAGTTGCAGCATCTCTGGCCAGAAGAAGTGACTGGAGAACATGTTTTCACTGACAACCAACAAAGTCAACTCTCAATGCCAGGACCATTATTTTTCCAATTATATTACCAAATCCTCACACATCAAAAAATTCTAATCAAAGTTACACATTTTCTATAGGAGATAAAGCTGTTAATTTTGACCAGATAACCACTGCGGCTGCTTTGCCTAGGAAATATTTTACCAATAAAGAAAAGTTTCTTTTAAAGATCTAAAATGAGCTTTCACTGTCAGTGCAAAAGATTCAGAAGTTTGGTTTGGTTCAGACTCAGAGTAAAGAGTTTCATTCATTACATTTATTGGACTCTGTTGTGATTAGGTGAATCAGTGACAAAAAGGACCCATAAAGATTAAAATTCTGACATTAAAAAAGTACTCTCGCATTGTAGCAAAAGGGCATGGGCAAACACAAACTAATTATTAGACTGACATTTAATTTGAAATGGAGGAAATGCCACAATGATTGAAGTTTATGTACTGAAGATAAAGGACAAAGAATGTGCATGGAGACTAGCTTTTAAAATTTGAAATAATTTTGGTTTTTATTTAATATAGGAAACATTTTGAACATTTTCACAGAATCACAGAATCACCAAGGTTGGAAAAGACCTATAAGATCATCCAGTCCAACCATCAGCCCAACACTACTGTACCTACCAGACCCTGTCCTCAAGTGCCATGCCTACATGTTCTTTGAACCCCTCCAAGGATGGTGCCTCCACCACTTCCTTGGGCAGCCTGTTCTAATGCCTGACCATCTTTTAGTAAAGAAGTTTTCCTAATATCTAATCTAAACCTCTCCTGACACAACAGACCGCTTCCTCTTGTCCTGTCACCAG
>NW_010236082.1:0-1492 GCF_000690775.1 Eurypyga helias
AGCGCGATCTCCCGCGCGGCGCTGCCGGGGCGGGGAGTGGGCTTCGGGGCAGTGGCCTCAGGGGCCCGGGGAGAAGCCCGGTGCCCTCCTGTCCGTTCCGGCTCTCCCGGGTGGGAATGGGAGAGGCATGGCGCCTCCTGTAGGGAGCGGAACCTTCACCTGTGTGAAGGTCAGAGAAGCCAGCTCACCTTGGCGAAGGGAGAGCCGGAGGGGTTCGTCAACGCAGGCCTCAGTAACGGTGTATTTCACAGCTGACAGGGTCTTTAAGGTACCCCGAGGGGTGTCTTAACGGCTCATTATCATGGAAAAGACTCCTCACACCTTATGCAGAACTTGGAAGTAAAATTGATTTCTGACATCCCATTTCTGTACCTTATATTGGAGAGGGTTTAATTCTTTTTATTAGTACAACGCATTAAGCATGAAAGCAGGAACTTTGTTGCTGCAGAACTCAGCTGCTCTGCCTTTTTATTGGCTACCTCAAGTTCCCATCTTCTGTTCGTGACGTACAGCTGGCGGGTATAGCAATAGATGTGATGTCACAAGCTGCACATTATAGCTTCAGGTAGGAATAAGATGCAAGAACAGATGGATTTGCATCCTGCTTTCAAGCAAATGTTCTTTTAGTAATGAAGAAAGCGAAGGAAGAAATAATGAGGCATATTTTCTGTGTTAAAAAAAAGTCACTGTTTGCACCTTTCACTTTCCAATAAATGAAATTTTACAAAAACATACAAGGAGCACAAATGGTTTAATTAAAACACTTTGCAGAAAATGCCTCTTGAAGGTGACAGAGGATAGAAGGGATTTCTGCACAAGAGAGATCTGTCCTTCATGGAGAACCCCCAAAATTTCTAGATTTTCAGTGAGGTGGGAGGAAGGCAACTTTCTGGGAGGGGAATTGCTTGTTCATTTGGCTGCAGTCAAAGGGCCAGGTTTATTTTCTCTGGAGTCTGTATGTTTGGAAGAGTCCTGCTCAGCCTGCTACCCCTTCCAACAGGAGAAAGAGCTGGGGTGCTGCAGGCAGCTCTGACAGGAGCTGACAGGCTCTGTTGCCTTTTCTGCCTCGCAGTTACCTAGAGCTTGCAAGGAAATAAAAGGAAAAAATAAAGTTTAGCTAAGGTTCATGTACGGAGGTCTCTTGTGTTACATTAGCTTATTTTGCTGTTTGTATTCTTGTGAACTGTTTTTGAAAGGCTTGACCTGTGTCACCGCATGTGTTTTTTGGTTAGAAGACTTCGGAAAGAGAAAAGGCACGAGCCAGACTGACCCCACCATAGGTCCACAGTGAGAAGCTGGAAAGTGTCTCAGTCCAGTCTAAGAGTGGGAGGATTAGTGGGCACCATTAATGGGGTAAAACCTTCACTCTGTCAAGGGTACTTGCAGAGTAGGTGGACCATGCCTCTTCATTCCTGGTGTGAGCAGAAAGAATGGCTAATCATATTTTCTATCCAATACCAGTCAAAGGAAGAGAAAAATGTACTTTCCGCCC
>NW_010236082.1:1523-21120 GCF_000690775.1 Eurypyga helias
CCCCACGTCATAGAGACACAGACATTGTCCATTGACATAGAGAATCATAATATATATATATCATATGTAATCAATGACGTATTTATACTACTTTATATACTGTAAGCGATGAATGCGGTGCTCCAAAGTGCTCAGTGTGGGAAACTCGTTCGTTCCCCACCCTTGTCTCCCAGAGATAAAGTGAGTGAGTGAGAAGTGTCTCACCCCCGGCCTGTTCTGGGCTTGTGACAGAGCCAGGATGGTTCCTGCAGGTGTGTGTTCTGCCAGTGCAGTCCCTGCCTGGCACTTGAACGGGATGGTGGTGATGAGAAAACGTCTCGCTTGGTCAGCCTGCTCAGGTCCCTCATATCCTGTGTCTTGTATGCAACCGTCTGCCTCTAGCTGCTGGAGTCGCATGCAACTTCCAGGGATGCATGGCCTCTTCCCCCACCACTAGTCAGCAGTGAGGCACTTTCACAACTAGTCTGGCAGTTTCCAACAAGTTTTAGGTTCTCTTGATGTTGCAAAAGGTCTTTTTAAACTCTGCTTTTTTGTATCTTCTCTTATCCCTTTGCAATCTGCCTATGCTTGGTATCTTCAAAACATTTTCACAGAAGAGGTGGCCTATTGCTGTGGTCAGAAGTGACTTTCAGTGAGCTGTGCTTCCTGCTCCCTGTCCACTTCCTGTTTCTTCTTGTAAAGCCTTTGGGACCATGAACAAATGTTTAGTTGTGGGTGCCCAAGGTCTAGCAGTGAGTTACTTCTGGATTTGTGGCCTGTAGACACTGCTGAGTTAGAAGCAGCAATGGAGTCAGAGCAGAACAGCTTATGGTAGGTTGCTGCGTGATTGCTGGAGCTGTTAGCTGGGGACAGGGCTAGCAACGCATCATTGGCAAAGGAGCAATTAAAACCTGGATTTTCAGGTCCCTTGGTGCTGTAGGCATCAGATCAGGACGTCCTTCTCAGATGTTACAGTTGCTGTTTTGTGTCTCGGCAGGGTTCATCAGTCATGGCACGAAGGGCCTTGAAACTTGCCTCATTGGCAGCAGCTGCTTCTGGCATCTATCTGTACGGCAACAAGTTCCTGGATCCCAATGATTTTGGAGTTGTTCGTGTGGGCCGAGCCATTGCCACAGTAAGTTTCACCCTGGTAACGTGCAGGAAGGTTCCTAGGTGCGTAAGAGAACTGGAGTTCACAAGAACTTGGGATTTCCTGCATTCCCTCTCTGCATTTCCACTTGGCAGCTGGCTCTGCGAGTCAGAAGGTCAGTAGGGAGCTCTTCAAGTTGTTGACGTAGTGGGGAGAAAAGAGGTGAAAGCATGTAAGGAATAGACCTGTTGTTAGCTCATTTTGGAAAGAAATAAACAGAGATAATGGGCTGCAGAGAACTCTCTGCTTCCCTGGATAGGGTGGGACCGTCAGAGCAGAGGCTGACTTTGAGCCCACATCTTCATCATCCACCCTTCATGGTCAGTCATCCAGGTACGGTGTCCTGCTACCTTTAACAGTGACCTAGTTCAAACCATTTTGTCTGCATATGCCATTTTTTACATTGGAACATTCTGTTCTAAGGATCATGGTTGTTGCGTTCCTGTGCTGCGGTAGCCATTGCCCCACGACCCTTAGTATGAGAAATTTGGGGAGAGGAGGGCAAGTGTTTTGAGGATCATTCTCAAAGCAAGGGTAAAGTGAGGATGAGAGATGATGTACTTCTGAACTTGGATTGGTTTCCAGATTTGTAACATAAATGCTACATCTGCCTAGCATCACCGCTATTTCACCCTTGTGTTGATCACTGCACCAGAAATCCTGAGAATAGAGCCTGCCAGCCAAACAGGTTGCTGCCTTCTCCTTGAGGATATTCACTGATGAATCCATGAGCAGCCAGGAACAAGGAGAGCAGAGACTCTGGAGGGGGTATCAGTTTCCCTGTACCTCACTTGCATTATGCATCTGTCACTTCAGGCCACAGTCTCCATCATTTACAGACCCCCAGTGGTAAGCAGCTGTCTGTCTGCATATTCTATGACTTTTAAGCACTTCATTAATGAGTTTTACATGAAGTCAGCTCCTGAGGGCAGGTGCAATAAGAAACAGGCTCTGTGGGTTGGCTCAGGTGCCGTGCCATTTGTATGTGCAAGCTGCACCAAGAACTATTGTGAAAAATGAGTGTTTATTTTGAAAGGCTGAGGGCAGAAATACAAACTGTAATCCTTCCTTTTTACTTAATAAGTGTTAAGCTTCATGGTCTGTCCCTGACCGTAAGGCAGTGCTGCCTGGTGGCAGGGAGCAGTTCTCTCTGATTTCCTACACAGGAAGCCGAGGCATGGAGAGGGAACACTGCTTATTGTGGCTGGAGGGGAATCTGTTATTCAGACTGTTTGGGCTCATCAGTCCTTCCTTGAGTTCTGCCTCCTTGACCAGTGTTTCTCACTCTTTCTTAAAGACAGTGTTTTTGCAGCTATCTACTGTTTAAGACAAAAATAAGTGAGAAGGGTGCTGTGATGAAGCTGTGCAGTAGGTCTGTGTTTTGAGTGACACCGAGAGATTGCTTCCCTGGTGCATAGGAAGTGGGGGAAAGGAGATTTTCTTTGCTTTAGATGCTGATGAATCTAAAGACATGGTTGCCTTTCACATCCTCTGCCTTCAGGGAAGTCACAAGTCATGGGCTGTAAAGCACTTCACAGGCCCTGCTCTTAAATGCACCAGAGGGTTCTGCACCCATAGCTGTGAGCAGTGACCCCAAAAACCAAACCCCAGTCTTCTGTAGGTGATGGCAGCATGTGTTTATATCTGTGTGGCTGTATACTTTTCAAACAAGAATCTTCTGTCTGGTTTTGAAGTCTGTTCCCGCTAGTATATAGGACTCTGCATGGGTAGGTTGCTTCTGAGACAGTCCTTAGTCCTGCTGCACCAATGACCTCTGCCTTCCCAGCTTGGGGTCTGCTTCTTGTTGGAAGGTCAGAGGTCAGCTCTTGCCTGGGCACTGGCAGCCCAAACTGCTCTCATTCCTTAGCCATGGATGAGTTGAAGCCAGCAGAACAATTAGACATGTTCGTTTATAAGAAGATCACCTTCTCGGGCTTGCTGTTTTTGCAAATGAAAGCTGAGACCCTGTAGCAAACAAGCTACTTCGGATAGTCGTGGCATGTACATGGACCTAAAGCGTCTGTCCTTCAATCTAGCCCTGCCCAGGCTGCTTACCTGGGGTCTTGATTCAATCATTGGACCATAGCCAGGCAAAAGTAGGCTGTAGTTAAGAGGCTGTAATTCTTAAGAGCAAAGTTCAGCAGCAGCAAACACAAAAATTGAAGACAGGTTATGGTGTGGCAAACAAAACAAAAACCTGGAGAAGAGAACACATAGAGGTCAAGAAATCGGACCTAGAACTGCAGGACTCTGGGCAAATTTCATCTGACTTGGATTAGAAAGATTTGAGTCTGCTTGTATGTTAAGCACATTGGGTCAGTTGTCCTTTGCAGACTTTCCTCAGAAGCTCGATGAAGTGCACTAACAGAGTATTTCCTCTCCAGCCTTAGTTTAGGGTACAGGCTCTTGCTCAAGCGTGGGTAGACAGCTATTCAGAGGGAACATTGTGCCAGGACTTGGTAAGGTCTGAGGATAGTTTTAGGAGCAGTGGAAGAGTAAGGTGTTGAGAATTCATTGATACAAAGTGAACACCCAAGTCTCTGGGACATTTCACACTGGACTGGGTACAAGATCAGTTAAAGAAGGAACCTGGCACTTGTAAGGGGAGGGGTTGGTTGATCTTTTAGGTCTTTTGATGTCTCTGAGGTTCATTCTCACACTGTAACACAAATGACAGCACTAGTCTTGAATGAGAATAAAGTCAGTGGTGTGGACCGCGTTACGTTTCAGACAGTTTCTGTGTTCTGGTTAAATTAGAAACCTGGCAGAGCAGCTCTGTATTTGCCACATTTCCTTGAGAGTATCCCAGTTGTTTTGGGTAGGTGGAAGGAATGTTCTGTGCAGTAGCTGGAATACATCTCAGACACTGCCAGGGATTTGGCAATGTCAGAGTTGCTTATCAGGATCATCATAATTCTAATTTAGTGTTTAAGATTATGATGTAATTAGCAACCGCTTAATTAATTCCCTCTTCCTCTGTAATACAGGCCAATCTGTTAGCTGCTTCTTTTCAAGTTGGAGGTGATAATTACCCTTGTGGACCAGAGATAAAATAAGAACCAACTCAAGCCTTCATGCAAGGCTGATTTGAACCTCCTTTCACTTCAAAGTTTTTCTTTGAGGTTGTGAAGACGCTTTGAAATATTTTGCTTCTGAATGGGTCTCTGTGTAGCTGTGCAGCTCCCGAGTTCATCAGGGGCAAGAGAGCCTGAAAACCCAGAAAAAAATAATTCTGTGCTCAGTTTCCAATTTGGAAAACAGGAAACGTTGAGAAACCTAACCTCCACAAGGAAACAGTGTGTCTGTTACTGATTCCCAGCTTGGTCCCCTCTTGGATGCATCTCTGAGCTTTTGACTGTTTCCCTATTGTCAGTTCCAGTGACTTTGTCTCAAACCAGATTTGATCCTCTCACCTCCCTGGCTTTCATGACACATCAGCTGTGCTTTATGCCCTTCCTAGGCATGTTTGTGGTGAAAGTTTTGGCTAGTATCTTGTCCCAGAGTGGGATGCTTCCCCTTCAATAGGGAGATTTTAGGGAATCTGACTTTAGATCCGTTATGCAAATAGTTCTTTATGGCAAGGATCTTGAAGTTCAAATGGCAGGTTAGTGGACAGGCTCCTCTAGATGTATGTTCCCTTCTCTCCCTCCAAGTAAACTTAATAAACCTGACATGTGTGTTCACATGTGTGTGAATGCCATTTGATGGCATTCTGACTGGGCAGAAGAACTTTAGTCATAGGACAAAATTGTGCAATATCCTAGATCCATTTTCAGAAGTCATTAAGGCACTTAGGATTCCAATTCCATTGTCTGTGGCTATGCCTAGCTCACAATCTTAAGCTGGTTCCCCATATTGTTGTTTTGTAATTGGGTATCATCTGACCTTTTGGCTCTCTAGTCCTTTGTGTGATTGAATATCTCCCAAAATACTGCTGCTTGTGCTGATCAATGAGCTTGCTGGTCACTCTGCTCTCTGCTGAGCCTTCTACCCAGACTGAGCTCAGCGTGCACCACCACGGTTAGGTGGGTTGGAGGTATGACGATGAAGCGTGGGATAACTGCTGGGGCACAAACCACGTCTGCACGGCCCCTGTGACTAGCAGCAGACCTTACTGTGGGAGCCCCAGATGGTTGACTGAGAACGGGAGTCCGCTGTGCAAGATGCTTTACAGATATGATGAAAATGCTTTCAGCTTCTCAAAGTAGTATAGGAGTGACAAGTGTTGCTTATGTGTAATGGCCACATGTCAGTGAGGTCCCTGCAAAGCCTTCTATAAATGTTCATTGAAACTGAAATATTTTTATTTGATTTCTTAGGAGTCTGTTACCACAGACTTCACTGTGGAGCCTAAACTTTGGAGCCTAGGCTACACACATTCTCCTTAACAGAAGTTTTGTTGTTTTGATAATTGCAGAGCTTGCTTAACATCTCTGGTTTCATTTGCAGACGGCAGTTATCTCCTATGACTATCTCACCTCTCTGCGGAGTGTCCCATACGGATCAGAGGAGTATGACTTCCTCAGATCACAGGTAGGTGATAGCACTGGACTGTGTTCCTTGGAAACTCTGCAAGGCACAGGTGTGTTGCCAAAGCCATTGCTGTAAGGCAGACCATCAAGCTATCAGCTTAATTCAATATGTCTTCTACCAAATTGTTAAGAGCAAACTTTGTTGCTTATTACAGAAGATCCTTGAAGGACCTGCATTGCTCAATGGATAAGGTCCCTTGTCAATATGCAACCTGTGCTCACTTACTTAAATCCTTTAGAGACCTAAGTGTTTGGTGTATGGGGTAGAATGCATGTGGGCTCTGTTATCGGTTCTCTGCTACCCAGACTGGTTGTGTGGAGGTCAGCTGCTGAGAGGGGCCTGGAAGTGGTTTCTTATCCTGCTTATTGGTTGGTAATGGCTGTAACATGAAGGCTGAGGGATTTAAGTAGAAGGAGTGTGTTGGAGGGCAAGCAGTATTGATGAATCAGGCTTACAGATCTCTGAAGAAGTGAGAATTGGGCAAAGAAATGTACATCTCATTGCAAAACACATTGTTGTGTTTTGATACCAGTAGTTAACATGAATAGAAAAAATTCCTCTGGCAGAAAATCCACATCATCAGTATGGTCTTAGAGTATTTAGGATAGTTTGCGGAGTGGCTTCCTTGGCCTTGTTCTCATCCTCTCCTGTCTGTAGATGCCAAGCTGTTCTGCTGTAGCTCCCCATCCCAGGGGAGCAGCACTGATGCCGTGGCATAATCTGGAGATAGATGTGTTGGGAGTCTTGAGCTTCATTTTCCATCTGCCTTTGTCTTTGCCTTGTGCCTTTGAAACTTTGCAGAAGGGCTGCTTATAGCTTTCTTGAGCAACACCAAGTTATGGAGTTATCAGCACTGTGGACAGCTTGTCATTTGGCAGCAGTTCGCAGCAGCCCTTGCGAATTCCTGACCTTTTGCCGTGTCTCTCCATGGCTTCATTAACCTCTGTCATGCAGGTTTTGATGGTTTGTCAATTCATGCCCTGGGCAGCCAGAATGGGACCTGTTTGCTGGCACTGCACAGAGCTGTACTCGCCCAGCTTGGCAGCCAGGAGTTGCTGAGTCAGCCTCTGCTGGTGGCAGAGCCAGTGGCAAGCACAGTGTGTCAGCATGGTGCAAGGACTCTGTGGCATGGCCAGCACTAGCCTTTGGCTGCATGAAGGGGAATGAGCTCGGAGACAGGAGGAAGTAGGTGCAGGCGTAGCATGAGTTAGTAAAACTCACTGGCCTGCGGAGGCCTGTCCTGCCGTTGGCAAGTGTTACAGAGAGCCACCACTGAGCCTGACGGTGACAGTACCTGTGGGTTCCTCAGCAACGTCCCTGTGGAGCTTGTGCTAGCAAAACATCAGTTTGGCACAGGGGAAATTTTTGGGCCTATGCAATTGCGCACCAAACCCTTTATCTCCGCGCTGCCCTAAGTGGGTGGCAACCAAATCTTGCCATCCTGCAGCTCTTTTGGCGCTCAGTGGGAGCTGATTTTGTTGGTCTTGTGCTAGCTCAGGACATGTAAGAAGTTGCCCCGCTGGAGTTGGTACTAAAGATTAGTCACTGGATGGGGTCAAGAGGATGTGAATGCCCCTCCCAAGTAAGTGTTGTGTGTGAGGGACTTACCCAGATGTTGCTTCTATCAGCCTTTGTCCTGGATAGTTCTCTGGTGTTCTCAGCCATTCTCTCTGGCTTTCTGTCCTTCCAGTGAGGCCAGCTTAACCTCCTCTTCATATGCTGAGAGTTTGGAATTTTCTTTTTGGCATCTGTATGAATTGGTTATTGATTTCCAGCCTCACTTTTGATGCTGTGCTTAGAAGAGAGTTTCTGTTAGGCAGGGATTTGGTGACCCTGGGGGTGACCCTGGGACTGCAGCTAATGCCAGCAGGTCTGGATGCAGCTGCTGTCCCTCTCTCTGCGGAATGGGTGCAGCTGCATGTGTGTCTGGGATGGACTTGCATCTGGGAGTGGAAAAATGCTTGTTCTGAGCATCTCCTGGTACTCAGCATACTGGTGGGTGCTACTCCAGTGCAAATAATGCTTAACTTCCTCTCCACAGATTAGAGGTTAGCCATTAAACTGGAGCCTTTAAATTACCCATGACTTCACATGAGAGATGGGAATCCTCAGTGGCAGCACCAGTCCCTGAACCTGTTGTGGCCAAACAGGGACATAGTCATTAGGAAACAATTAAATGCAAAGCAGAGGCAAATGGGTTCCCTAGTGACTTTTAGCCAGGTGGCTGTGTAGCTCCAAGGAATTATTTTCAATCTTACTCTGTTTTTTTGTCCCTCATGGACCACTTCTGATGCTAATACTCTCAGCCCCTCAGTTCTCAGACGTTTTTATGGCCAGCAGATTGGGGGTGTTTTACTACTTTCCACAAGGCAGGAAGCAGTAGGTGGGAATTCACCGTGTGTTCCTGGTGTTGGTGTGCCTCTCTCAGGTTCTCCCATCAGCTAGGAGATATGAGAATGCACCTTCCTGATGGCACTGACAGCCCTTCTTCAGCAACGGCTGCGAGAAAAGAATGTCTTATCTTTTCCATTTCTTCTCCTGCCAGTAGCAGGGATAAACCTGCCTAAGTGGTCAGGCTTCATGTCCATCCCAGTGGCTGCTTCATCTCACTATTAGTGGCTGGCTCTTGATCTTTCTTGCAAATTAAGGATTCTTTCCTGGGCTGTCTGCCCTTTTCCTGCATATGATGGTAGTGCCGGCGTACTGCTGTGAAGGCTGCTGATAGCCATGGTTAGCCCCAAGACCTGTGTTGTCTGTAGGTTGAGTGTCGAAGCATTAATGGAGATCTGAGCTTTCCTCACTTCATGCCTGTTTCATTAAATGATTTTGGCCATCTCTGCACGTGTAAGCTCGGGCATTTCTTCCCATTTCTGCCCCTGCTTGTACTGGGTCAGAGGGGGACCGAGGGTAGCCTGCTCAGTGCCATTTCCTTGTCTACTGCTTTCCCAAAAAACTGTTCTATTCTGTAGAGGGCTGCCTTCTCTGACATTCTTCTTCCTCCTCAAGTGTTTGCCTCCATGAGTGTCTGTCTCCTCAGTCTCAAGTCAGCCTACCCTGTGACGTTTCCAGTGTGCCTCTTGTAGCACCTGGATGTCTCGGTTGACACTTCCTATATTGCTGGCATGAATTTCTGTTGGTCCTGCTGTCAGTCAGGAGGTATCTCACAACAAGCCATTTGTTTAAGGGCTGGCATCAATGGGATTCTGAGTTGTTGTCAGTGGGTTAAGAGGATTGCAATGGGTTGGGCATCTTGCAGATTTTGGCACGAGTGGCCACACTGAAAACCTTGAGCAGGGCGTTTTTTTATCGTTTTCTTCTGTGAGACAAAAGGTTACTGCTGTGAATGTGGATACTGGAGAAGAGAGAAAGGATCTGTGGTCAAGGTGTCTTGAGAGATGGTGGGAATCCATTCTTGAATTAACTTTGTTGGCTACAGAATTGCTTTGTCAGGGAAAAGCCATGTGGGGAGGTTAATTAACTTTCCTCCTTTTGAGAGCAGAATGAGGATGTTCTCCTCATTCAAACTCCTGGTTCTTGGGCTGTCAGGATCTGGGCAAGTATTTGGAAGGCGTAACCTTGTGCTGTCATTATGTAGAATACCATTTCTTTCTCCTTGGAGGCTATTCCTGGTGTTTGTTGTGTTTGCTTCTCATGGTGGGGTGGGTGTTTTCTAAATGAGCTGTGTTTCACAGTAAAGTTGCCCGAGTGAAGGATCCTGGAAAGAAAATGAGTGGGTGTATGTCTGCCTATGTTTTTAAAAAATAACCTACAGTTTCTGGATAGTTCAGACCAACAAAATAGACTCTCTTTGGACTTCCCTGTGATTCAGTATCACTGTGCGCCTTAAATAATAGGAAGTGATGTCCTAAATAGTTTCTTCCTCATGGAGGTGGACTGCATCTGCAGAGAGAAATCCCCAGGGGCTCTCCATGGTATTCCTTCAAAAAGGCAACTTGTGAATGGGGCCTGTGAGCTGTTCTACACCACAGCCAGTGTGTGGTGGTGGCTCTTTTTGCATGTGCTTCAACCTGTGGTGAACTGAGGGGAGAAGCAGCAGGTGAACTTCTCTATGGGACACGGGATAGCCATTAGGTGGCAGTGACTTTCTGTCACCAAGCTAAATGGTACCCAGTAATAGAGAGGTGAAGAGCTTCACAGCCTGTCCACAGTCTCTGAGCTGATCATGTTTGGTTGCCCTATTATATGCTCCCCAAGATATCTCTTCATCTAAAAGGCATGGTTGACGCTAATGCAGTCTAAAAAAGCTACTAGCAGGGCCAGCTGGTGGCTTGATGACTCTACATTTGAGCACTGCTGTCTAGCAAACTTCCTGCCAACACACAAAGCACGAAAGCTTTACACTGAAAACGCATAACAAGCTGTAAAATAAATCTTAAAAGACACTTCCTTTTCCTCCTTCTGCTTTCTAGAGTGGTGTCAGCTGAACGCTATGGTCACAACATCTCTAGGATTTAATTTTGTTGCATTAGCAAGGTCCATTTTTTTGGGGATACGTGCCTATAAAACAAGATATTCTTCAGTCCTCTGCAGTGATTTCTTCAGAGAAATGGGCCATCTCACTGTGACATTTTTGGAGGAGGAAGAAGGACAGAGGTGAGGGGAAAGACGCAGTGCTTAATTTATTGCACTTTTTTTCCTGGTTGTGCACCTTTGTCCCTGGAACATGACCACTTGCGGAAGTCTTTTTTGCACCTCCCCAGCAGGAGTGAACCTGTGTGCCTTGGGAGCACTTAGCCTTCTCTCCTCCAGGTGGGGCTGTTCCTTTTCATTTGAATCCCTGAAGACCTCATTAATTTGCTTCCTTTTAGCTGCTGAAGAGGTACATAATAGCCAGAGGAATATCTGAAGAACATCTCAACCGATACAGTGAGGAAACCATTAGGAAGCCCTTGAAGGATGTAGGCTGCGAGGAGCCTGCATGGTGAGGAGCACTACAAAAAGGGCAAATGGAAAGTGAAGAAGTAATCTTTTTTTATTTAGTGTTTGGACTATGCTTTGCGTTCCAACATGAAATGAACACTCAGCAGTGCAAAGTCAAGAGATATGCAAGAGATGTTATCTTCTCGGAAAATTTATTTGCTTAGATTTTCACCGTAGAGTGGTGCAAATAGATATGAACATAGGATTTCTTAGAGGATTGAAGGTCTGTGTAAAGAGGGAAGGAAAGAAAAAGTGGAAATTGCTGAGGATGCCACTGTAAATAATTTAAGGCTGGTCCGACTGACTTTGGGTCAGGCCTTAATTAGGGATGTTTTCTTAATGAAGGACTGTGTAGCCTTGAACTACTGGCCCATTTATATGACTTAGTTGTTGAAGGCCACCTGTAAAATCAGTAGAGCTGACAGATAGCCAGCGCTTTACATATTTTAAGAATAGGAAGACAAGTGTCTTGAGAATTAAAATAATCTTAGCTGAGACTAGGACATATAGATACCTACAAGATTCATTTAGGGGTAGAGACACATCAGTTGTTGCAATGGCAAACTGGACTTCTCAAATGTTGTTTTGCTTGTCCTTTAAGTCCTTAACAAGACCCATATCGTGGATTCTGTTCCCCTTTCTAAGGTTACTGTAGTCAGCTTGCAATGAGACACCAGCTTGACACACCCCAAATTAGTAGTACAGACGTGTAAAAACAGCAGTGAAAAGACCAGCGTGGTGTGCAGAGGGTATTTCACGCATCAGGCCAGGTTGGAATTTCGTAGCAGGACTGAATACTTCTTGATATGCTCTGCAAAACCAATGAACTTATCACATTCTCCCCAAAGTATATCTGATGAAAGAATGTTTCGGAGGGTAGCACACAATTATCTTACCTGTCAAGCCAGTGTCTTCATTTAGTCTGTTAAGTCAGTGTTGAGGGCATTGCTGTGGTGGATAGTGCCTCGCAAACACTTCTCTGGACTTCTTGGCAACGTTGAAGGAATCTTAGTGGGTGTCAGTCAAACCGTTTTACCTACGTGAGGGCCACCCTGTTTGGATACTTGAGGGAAAGGTGTCTCTTAAGGCAACTCTGCTGTCTTCCTCCATCTGGTGCCCCAGGACCAGGCTGGACTCTGCCAGGCTGAGGAAGCCCTGGGGACTAGGAAAAAAAGGAAAATAATGTTCCTCTTGAGTTGGAATAGTTGTTGATTCAGTCCAGGAACAAACTAAAATGTAAAGCTGAGTGCCAGGTTTGGGAGCTACGCCTTACCTTATTTACCACAGGGTTCAGGTGCCCTGCCTAGGAATCATAGAATGGTTTGCGTTGGAAAGGGACCTTAAAGATCATCTCGTTCCAACCCCCCTGCCATGGGCAGGGACACCTTCCACTAGAACAGGTTGCTCCAAGCCTCGTGTAGCCTGGCCTTGGACACTTCCAGGGATGGGGCATCCACAGCTTCTCTGGGCAACCTGTCCCAGTGCCTCACCACTCTCTCCGGGAAGAACTTCTTCCTGATATCGAATCTAAACCTCCCCACTTTCAATTTAAACCCATTAGCCCTTGTCCTGTCACTACAGCCCCTTGTAAAAAGTCCCCCCCAGCTTCCTTGTAGCCCCTTCAGGTACTGGAAGGTGCTGTAAGGTCTCCCCAGAGCCTTCTCTTCTCCAGGCTGAACAAGCCCAACTCTCTCAGCCTTTCATCACAGGAGAGATGCTCCAGCCCTCTGAGCATCTTCGTGGCCTCCTCTGGACTCACTCCAGTCTGCTGATGGGAGCACGTGTCTGCTTTTTTGTACATCTGGACAGGCACATCTGTCTGCCTGTAGACATATGCCTGTGTGTTCAGGTGTGACTGCTTCTGCTGAGTTCCGAGACAGAGTCCAGGGTTCAAAGATGGCTTTGGAGGACTGAATCCAGGACAGTAATCACATTCTCTGCTAGACTAGTTAAACCCACTTTTGGTTCCACAGAACTGGTTTGGGGTTTCTTTTGTTGTTGTTGTTTGTTTTCTTGTCTGTTTTTTGACTTGAGAGTCCTGTCTCAGTGGCTGTAAATTCTGCTGATGGTGCACCATTCACAGGAGCTTGCTGCTCCTTCCTCTGCAGCAGCATCATCTTGGCAGGTCTGACACCAGTAACAACTTGTTTTTGTCAATGTTCTAAGCTGATGTGACTTGGAAGGGGCCCACAGGGAACAGATAAACATAGTGACAAGGGTCATCTTTATACAACCTCCACTCTGTTCCTAGCTCCGCTTTAACAATGGATCTCTGCATGTGAGACTGCACTACATACAGGCACATGCACAGTGCTTTATGAGATGCGTTCTGCTGAGCCTGGATCCATCTACTGTCTTGTCAGTTTTGCTGATTATAGAGGTAAATTTACTGAAAAGGTCATTAACAGAATTGCTTTTCAGAAAAAAAACAGTTCCTCAAGTGTCTTTGCTGTTCCTGCCGTCTCTGTTTGAAAATGTACTCGTTTTGAGTTGCCTGTGAACTCTGTAACTGTGCAGCCTGTTTGTTGTTGTAGGGTTGCTCTGAACACAAGTTGATTTTTACAGGATTGCTGAAGGGCAGCAGGGTTTGCGCTCCCATTTGTTTATCGTAGGACTGTTGTGTGAAGTAGGGAAGATACACTTTCCTCCCTTGGGCCCTTTCCTTTGTGTTCACAGTCAGGCAGCACAGCTGGGCATTTCCAGAGCCCAGCAGGAGCTGTTTCATCTCTGCAGTACCCTGTTATCACTTGTTCGGTCTCCCCTCTTCCTCTCCAGGACAGCTTTCCTGTTTCTATTTCTTGCAGTAAGCTGAGTTTTTCCTGGGGCAGTCTGAATTGGGAGTTATTCGCTGCCAATGTACCGAGTGGTGATCCTTGACTGAGGAGCATTGTTATAATGAAATGATGGCTCCTGAGCGGTGGGGAGTGAGACTGTTAGGTGGAACTGTGCTTTCCTCACTCTGAGCTGGTGCTTGTACTGGGCTGTGTGCTTGAAGGCAAGAGGTGTCTGCACCCTGATGCACGTGAAGGGCTTCCAAGATCTATACCAGCTCCTGCCTCCCTGACTGGCAAGACTAGATCTGCTGCAATTTTCCTTGACCTCCACTGCTCACGTGTGCTGCCACTCTGTACCAGGTCTGAATCAGCTTCCTGCTCTCTGGATTCTCCTGCAGCCTGCCCCTTACCTCTCCTCACTGATGTCTCAGCCCTGGCCACCACCTCCCTGGCCCCTGCCATGCTGCCAGCACGTTGGATACAGACTTACCCCACCCAGCCTTGTGTTCATTAGTAACTCACGTGGCAAAGATTTACCACAATCTTAGTTTTATGGGAAAACTGAGACCCAGGCGCTGGGTGGATTTGTTGCCAAGCCCAGGCAGGGCAGCTCTCCCAGGCTGCGGCTTTGCACAACAGTGTCAATGGCTGCTGAGCCAGCACATTTCCCCTTCCCACTCCCTTCTGGAGTAAGATTCCCAGCTCTGGCAGAGCTTGGTCCTCACCTGGAGAGATGAGCTCCGCACTGTGCATTTCTTAGCTTCATTCCTGGAAACCTCACTCCAGAAACAGTCAGATGTCGGATTCTGTAACACGCTGAAATCCAACAAGCTCACAGCCCAAGGAACTCTTCCATTTACAAACAGCCTACTACTATTTCATAGTAGTATTGTAAGACTAATGCATACATGTGATTTTTATTTGAAGGATACTAAATTTAAATAAAGCAGTAACAAAGAAGTCAAGTTCTGTCCTTCTGCAAAATCTTTGAAATGGTGGGACTTACGTGTAGCTAATGGAGGAAAGTTCCTGCAAATAGTATTTGCTGCTTATAATTGTTGGACATTTGTGCGAATGAAAGTAAAGTAAAGTAAATTAAAGAAGCAGCAATGTATGGATAAGACCATCTCCCCACACAACCTCCATCCCAGTGGCAGATGCCCCTCATTCCACCTGTATTGCTCAACAAATTTCATCTGGAGAGGGGAAATGAATTCTCAATTGCAACATGCCTAGTAATTAACTGCACTGTAATTCTGATGTGCAGTGCTGTCACCCACCATCGGGTGGGAGTGGAAAAGGCACTGCATTTTGTTGATGGTTGAACATTTGTTTTCCTCATCATTTTGACACCAGAGGTAATTGCCATTCCTGAAATATTCTCTCGCTACCATTACAAAGCAACTGTTAGGGACAAATTAATTATGAAGAATCTTGTTATGACAGATTAATAGGCCAACAGAGGAGATTTCTTTTTCTTCTTTCAGGCGAATGAATAGTAAAATCTAACAGCTCCCATATAACTGCTAGAAACACGTACTTCTCTGTAAGCCAACACATATTTTGTTGGAGGTGGGAGATTTGCAAAACTAGGACTAGAGCATAGAGTGGGTTTCCAAGCTTGCTTTTATTGAGGTTTTGGTTTCCCAACATCATGTGCCAAAATGAGCTTGAGCCTGGCCATTACCATATGGAGGGGAGGTGTTTCTGGTTGGTATTGGACCAGTGTCTTCCATCTGGGTCATGGTTGAGCAGCATCATGAAGGCTTGGAAGAGAGGAATGCTGGACTTGTGGATTTGATGGATGTTAGAACAAGACATAAAGTCATTATCTGGACTGCTTTATTGCCACTACGGGTTCCCTGTGTCAGAGATGTCAGATCTGAAGTGCTGGTTGAGTTCCAAGTGGCCAGTGATGTTCTGTCTGTCTGTCTCCACCTGGAAGTTGCAGACTACCTGCCCCAAATTATTCTTGGTGGGTGCTCCCTGGGGACTGTTGTGATGTGGCCCATAGATGGCTGCCTTCCTGTGCTGGAGGTGATGGAGGCACTCTGCCTTCCTGTCACTGAAAGGTTCTGTCAAAGCCCAGGGGAGGAGGAGTTGGTAATACCTGGATTGCTCATGGCTGTGTTTAGAAGACCACCCAATTTATGTGTAGTCAGAACAGCAAGTCAGGTAGACTTGGTAACTGTGCTTTCAAAGAGGCAGGCAGATACGTATTTCTGTTGACTGGCTACTATGCTGGTGAACCAGATGCTGATGAGCACACAGTTAAAAAGGAGCCCATTTTGGGCTTCAGAATAGGCATAACATAGATCTAAAGAAGCTCCTGGAGGAGGCTTGTTCATGGTGTCAGCTTTGTCTTCTTTGATGTCTCACTCAAGTCGTCAGGCAGCAGTGACTTGGCAAAAGATCTCTGTAGTTGGGACTGGAGTCCCTTCTTACCGACTCCACCCAAGTGCTTGTGTATGCAGGACTCTGTCCCTGCCCGGGAAAGAAACAAATGTTCAGTGATAACCAATGCCCAGCCCCCCTTCATGCCATGATCTCCTTAATGAGAGAACAGGGAAGCTCCACACTTTTCCAGAGGCTCAATCGAGACCACGTTTAACACATTTTCCATCTCCTGCCTGTTGATGTCAACTTCCAGTTTCACTGTAACTTCATCCTTCTTCATGGGATCTCTGTTCTCTCTCTCTGGAGTGGGAAAATGCTTTAATATTAAATATTTGAGGCTAGAAGTCATAGATAGCATTACTTTTGGATTACTACCATCTGATTTCATTGCTTTGCTTCACGTCCATCTTGTGCAGTACTAATTCTCTATGGTCCTTTTTGTCCATAGAGATAGTCCTTTAGACTATGCACAGTGTTCGTATTTTGCCAGCAACTTCTGATTCTATGGAGGATTTTAGTATTATTTTTCTGTTGGGTTTTGCACTGATTGGCTTTTTGACAGACCTTTTGTCTTGAGTTTACTATTTACCTAGCTATCTTTGACTAGCCTGTTGATGGGGATTGCCTCTTGTCTATTATCTACACCGTAGCGTCAGCTTTGTTTTTTCCTGTTCAGTGATAGCCTCTTATAACAGATTCTCCCCCTTTTGGCAAAGAAACCTTGACTTTTGCTTCTGTGGGATCCAGAGTGAAACCTCTGGATTCCTAGATGATGCTTTCTCTTAAGTTGTGGCAAGCACTGCTCGATTTGCAGTTTTCTCCACAGAGTTGTTTTAACTGGGTAGCGATGGACCAGGCTTCCCTTACCCTGCTGCTCCTTGGGGTACTCGTGCAGGTGATCTGTGGTAATCAGCATCTTTTAAATCAAGAAAAAACCCACCCTAGAATTCCCCTTGATAAAGGCCACTTCCTGCTATTTGTATTTGCTTGTCTGGAAGGATAGTGGAGAGTGGTGGGGATATTCCTTTCCACCTAATTGTGCCGAAATCTATTTTATAATGTCCTGGGCTGAACCACTGTTAAATGTTGACCGATCACTTTGATCCTGGGTGGGATAGGAAACATGGAGGTGGAGACTTTCTGCTCTTTTTCTTCTTGGCTGTGTGCCCATCTCCCCACACGCTGACAATGTTTTCTGTTGCACCCGATACCTTGTAAATAAAACAATGGCTGACAGTGAGTCTGCAGGTGGAGGGACACTCTGTTTTCTTAAAATTAGAATGAGACAAGACATCCAACAGCTTTACTGACTATTTTACTCTAGGTTCTTAAAATATGTTTGACATTTACAAATGCAGCATCCCTGCCTCGTGGATGCTCATTCATCTCTTAGATGAGAAGGAAAACTCAACAATTGGCAATGGAAAGGGCAAAATGTTGAATATGTAATTGTATATAAAGATGATCTCAGTTTTATTCCCTTCACCACCTTGGTGAGCCACAGCCTAATGCAGGGGAGACGTACAATATCGTTCATTGTGATACCAGCTGCAATAAAGGCAATTGCCTCTGGTAATGCTGGGGGTAATTTCTTCTGCTTATTGTGTGAGTAAAAGTAATCTGCTCTGGATAATGAATAACAAACATGTGGCCTCACCTGTGCTCCCCTTTGGTTCGTCTCAGTTTGATGCCATGTCAATGTTTTACTTTATTAAACTGCTGTCTCGTGCTATTTTAAAGTGGCACTCTCAAAGCCAACGTAGGTTCTCCCTGTTCCTTGTGTTCCTAGCAGCCGTAAGGATTCAGTAGACTAAACGGCACCCACATAAGTCCATTTTTTCCAAATTTTGCTTCCATTGGCACCTGCACAAACCTCTTGTTTCCAGTGAGAAAGCACAGGAGTGGCTGCAAGGAAGGATCTGACCTTCTAATTGCAGTTTAACAAGCCTATTGATTGTGTATGAATCAGAGGAGACACCAACTCAGTCTCCCATCGTGGTGACACGACTGGGATGCTAATAGACACCGGTTACCTTTCGTGGTGTGGAGCTGTGTGGTGTCAACTGGCTGAAAGCTGCAGTAATATATATATATATATTTCATATATATATTTCACTGAAATCAGCAACTCTGATACCTGGAAGGGAACAGACTTGCTGAGTAACAAGGGAGCATTTCTTGGGTTTTGGTTCTTTTTTTCAACATAGGCACTTTTAAAAGTAGATCTGCCCTTTGCCATTGATGATGACTTACGGGTACCACAGCCACTCTCTCTCTGTTGGATTCAGATGACACTCACTGCATTTTTTGGAATTGACAGTGTAATCCCATGGTTGTTATCTTTCCTGACTTCCTCGTCAATCCAATTTAATCACTTCTAGGTATTTCATGTGTTACTGTCTCTCTTCTCTTCAGGCATCCTGTTCCTATGGGAAGAGGTCTGTGCTTTAAAGGTCAGAGCTTCTCAGATTAAAGAAGGGGAAAGGAATATCTGCCTCTGTCAGTTTGGTAAGGGGCTGTATTGAGATCTCTAGAGAGACTGCAGTGGAAACCCTTCATTCTGGGTTCTGTGACGAAGCTGAGTGCTGGTCCCTGTCTGCATGGCTGGAAGAGAGGCAGCCCGCTTGCTCTGCTCCCCTGGCCGTTGGAGTGACCCGCCAGGGGAGAACGTGCATATGTACAAGGGGTAGAAGCTGCTGTTGCACAGTTTAATCGCCTGACGTTGACTCAGATAGGTCCTGACTAGAGGTCAGCTGTGGCGTGCAGCTGGTAGGGTGGGATTCGACTGTTGGGAAGAGAAAAATGTCAGCCCAGATTCTTTGGTGTTGACAAAGTGGATGTGACGATTTCTCCCCTCCAGCAGCAACGGCTGCCTCTGCGCTTCCTTCTTCCCTGCACACCCACACTAGGGGAGCAGACTGTGTGAAGTTACCCTGTCTTGACCCTCCGCTGCTGAACGAGACGAGACTTAGCTGAGCTTTCTCCATCTTTCCTTCGGTGCTTGGGCCATCCATCCTGATTAACCTCACTTTCCAGTGTGTCTTTCAGTGTACCTTCTGTCTGTCGGTGCTTCCTGTGGAGTCTGGCTTTTCGAGCTCCATTGTATTGCAGGATGAGGTGTGGGGACTACGCGAAGAGGCTGTCAGATGTCCGTCCTCACCCCTGCTGCCAGGATCCTTCACCTTGCTTTGAAGGCCAGGAATACTCAGCACTGAACAGATTCCCTTGATATTTCATCTCATCTCATCTCATCTTCTACCTCTTCGCTAACCTTAGTAACACCCTATAAGTTTCCTTTCCTGTTTACAGTGTCTGACCTCTTGATTTGAAGATGTTACCAGGTCAGCCTTCTTGACACCATCTTTTTTTATTATTGAGGACAAATCATGAAACTCTTTCATACTGTACTGGTTCATCTGCCTTGCCGTGGCTCCTGATGTACTCTTCCTTGTTTGTTTTGCTCTTCCTGTCTGGGGCTTCAGATCTTTTTTAAGTGAAGAGACCACTTCTACAGCCCTCTCCCCAGTGCAAAGCCTCTCTATGCATAGCCATAACTGTATGAGCTTCAGTGAGAGCTAATTCCTACTGTGACTGTGTTTGAGCTCTTGCCTCCACCCTCCCCATGGCCCAGGACCATTCCTCACTTCCCATGCTACTGCCTTCCCAGGGTCTCCTTACATGGACATACCTGTCAGGGAAGTGTTCTCCCTTCAGGTCATTTTTGATTTGCAATAACTTCTCTTCCTGTTTGGTCAATAGTCTACAGTTTCCGAAGCGTGTGTCAGCACCTCCTGTTAGGGAACTGTGCTGGGTTCAGCCAGGA
>NW_010236083.1:0-18367 GCF_000690775.1 Eurypyga helias
GACGGCAGCACCGTGCGCTCCGCACGCGGGATGCGGTGTAACAGGCACACTTCCCTCACTTGGCAGCTGCCGAACGCAGTGGTGCGGAACAACGTGTTCCACTACGCGGAATTCTGCTTAATTTAACTTCAGAGGCGACTGCGCGGGCCCCGGCAGATCCCTGTCGCCAACTCCAGCCTTCCTGGCATACCCACACATTTCAAAAGGACAATATTTTGGTTTGACCTTCAAAAGAATATAACGCCTCGACTGTGCTCAGAAGTATCACATGTGGGATTTTATACAAGGTTTAGATAATGGGCCTTTCATAAAATCAAATTAAAAGTTGTAATGGGCATTTAAAAGTAACAATACCATTTTTAACATAGATCCAAAAGAATGCCAGAGAGAGTATTTATACATCCCATCCATCTCTTCTGCCCTCAAGGTCCAGGTTTCTTTCCAGACTGTCCAAATGCACCTTCTTTTCAGATCACGTTTAAGATTTTTTTGTCCTGGCAGTCATGTCTCCTGGCCACCGCTTCCGTGGGGATCCTGTAGTGATCCTGGCCAGGAGACCATGGTACACGGAGGAGTTTGTGACCCACATTAGATGGAGGCCTGAGCTATTTGTGCTGCTCGTACAGCCTGCCCTTCAGACCAGTGTTGTGCTGTGTGCATCCCCTGGTCGCGGGATACAATGAGCCACAAAGTTTAAAAGGAATCTGCAGGCAGCTCCCACTTGGTCCTTGCCTTCATATAAAAGTGCAGCAACAGGTTCTCATGTTGAACACCTAACCATGTGGCAGCAGAAATGAAGGATAGAATTGTTTTCTTTAGACCAGTGATGAGTGGTGATCCTCAGGGGTCGGTATTCAGCTGTTCAGCATCTTTGTCAGTGACATGGGTGATGGCATTGAGTGCACCCTCAGCCAGTTTGCTGATGACACCAAGCTGTGTGGCGCGGTCGACACACTGGAGGGAAGGGACGCCATCCAGAGGGACCTGGACAGGCTGGAGAGGTGGGGTGGAGAATGGATGAAGAGTAGCCCTCAGAAGGACTTGGGGTAACAGTGGATGAAAAGCTGGACATGAGCCGGCAGTGTGCACTGGCAGCCCAGAAAGCCAATTGTATCTGGGGCTGTACCCAGAGAAGGGTGGCTAGCAGGTCAAGAGAGGGGATTTTACCCCTCTACTCTACTCTACTCTTGTAGATCCCACCTGGAGAACTGCATCTAGCTGTGGAACCCTCAACATAAGGACATAGACCTGTTGGAGCGAGTCCAGAGGAGGCCACAAAGATGCTCAGAGGAGTGGAGCACCTCTGCCATGGGAACAGGCTGAGAGAGTTGGGCTTGTTCAGCCTGGAGAAGAGAAGGCTCCGGGGAGACCTTATAGCAGCCTTACAGTACCTGAAGGAGGCCTACAAGGAAACCGGGGCAGGGGGGGCGGACCAGATGACTTTTTGCAAGGGCCTGTAGTGACAGAACAAGGGGTAAAATGTTTAAATTGAAGCTAGGGAGATTTAGATTAAAAATCAGGAAGAAATTCTCCCTGGAGAGGTTGATGAAACAGGTTGCCCAGAGAAGCTGTGGATGCCCCATCCCTGGAAGTGTTCAAGGCCAGGCTGGATGAGGCTTTGAACAACCTGGTCTAGTGGAAGGTGTCCCTGCCCATGGCAGGGGGGTTGGAACTGGATGATCTTCAAGGTCCCTTCCAACCCAAATCATTCTGTGATTCTTGTAAGAAAATCCTATAATGACTGACATGGGAAACACTTTTCTACGGATGGGGCCTGCAGAGTGTGCTGCACTCGTTCTATGCTGCATAACAGAGGGTTCCCAGCATCCACAGGGGTGTAGGATTATCTATGCTATCCTCTCTTTTCTTCATAGTGCTGGCTCTAATAAAAAGCAGTTTAAATGATACTTTACGTAAGTGGAGTATGTTTCTTACTGGGTTCCTAACAGACCAGAACCTCCTGGTAGAAAACAGTTCCCACAGTGTTTATGCTGCTTTCCCTCTCATGCACAGGTCACATTAAACTCCTCTGGATTACACCTCCAATGCACCAGCCACAGAGACAAACATTTGTCTATGTTTCATCCACCACTAACCAAAGGAGCATTAATCTCCTTAGCCTAAATAAAAGGTGGCTATCACATCCAACAATTTCAACAAGATCATGACTATTTGACTGACCAACCTCCATCACGTTACATAATAAATGACAGTACGACCAGGTCAACTATGAATCATAAAAGTTGAGATAGGAAAGATGATTTGGGCCATTCTATGATTACAGCAGAATTTTAGACTATTATCAAGGCTGCCTACCAGTGCCATGACAACTGTAAGAACCTTCTATGCCTTTCTGTAGGAATTATTTCCTTCTTGTCAGAAAATTTTCCTGATATTCTGTATTTATTTTAATATTTTAGCAGTATCTAATTTTTGCAAAATATTCTAGAGGCACTTCATGTTAAATAGGTACTGATTTCCTTTTATCACACCAAACACAAACTGAATATGCTATTCCTGCCTTCGATTTCACCCCTTATACTCAAGAGCAACTCCAGCATCAATACTTTTGCCTCTGCTTTTGTTGTTTCTCATCTACATTCCCATTACACATATACCAATTACTGGGTACACTCCAGAAGCAGCACCAGCCAGTTTTAGAAACAGCGTTTGCATATCAGATGCCACCTAGCATTCTCCAGAGCTGGGCAGCCAAAATAGTTGTTCTGCTTCAAGAGAGAGGACTGCCTGGCACTAGAAACGCAGCTTCTAGGTGAAATGACACTACCCCCTAGACAGTTGAATCAACAAAGTGAGCAACGGCATAGCCTGCAGACTTGCTTATGAATGGATAATTACAAGTTACACATTCCCACATGAAAACATTACGTCAGTTTTAAAGTATTTCTTATACAGGAAGTTATTAATATGGCCATGTAAATACAATGCGCAAGGTGTGTCTCAGCAGTCTCACTACCTTGCTACTATATATGTTGCCTGCGCTACACTGAACAAATGCCACAGTTGCCCCGGGAGTTTCAAGGAGGCACGTGGCAAAGCTTGTTAAAAGAAAAAAAATGTGTTGCAGATAGAAAAGTGGTAAATCCTATACAATTTTATTAAGTAACATTTTCCTTAAAATTTAAATTGCATATTACAGGCAGAATAAACATAAGAGAATTTGGTCAAATATTTGGAGAAAGTAAGGGCTGTGCCTACTACCCCGATACTCAAACTTCACAAAAGAATTCCGACACAACATACGTAAAAATCAAATCAACGTGTGTAACTAAATACGTAGATGCTGGTATTAACTGGAAACATGACAAACTGCTGCTGGCAGATGCTTTTAAAAACAATAGTTAGGAGAAAAGGAAGCTTGATGTATACTCAGATCAAAAGAACAGCTACATGTAAGACAGCATAACAAATGTGTTTTGGTGAAGATAAAGTGTGGGAAGTAAAACCAAAGAAACCAAAACAAAAAATAAAAGTTAAAACCAAAATTGCTTTCATTTTCTTCTCAGCCTAAAATACATGTGAGTAAGCCCTTCAAATTTAACAGATGACTATTGGAATTGCTACTTTAAGTAACTGGAAGGAATAAACTTGATGTCTATTGTTAGAATATCCTTTTTGTGAATGAGAAACTGTTAGTAGAAGCACAGGGATTATTAAAAGACAACGTGTTTCCTCTGACAATAACAAGATGGAGCATATTGTACTAAGGACAACAAACTCTTTGCAGATGCCATGACATGTACCAGAACATGGTCCTTACTTTGTACAGCACGTCTGTTCCACGGAAATTCCCAAACATTTGTTCATCGAGGATTGCAACACAAAGTTCACCCACGTCCTGCTGATACACTCTCCTTGGCACAGACCATGTGTGGGTGTCTCAGTGCCTCGTGGAGTGGCTGGGGGGAATGGCACTGCAGGGGCTCACACACCGGCAGGGCAGCCAACGCTGCATTTTAGCCAGGTGCAAGCACCCATCCCGGAGCAGCCAGCCTCAGCATCGCCTTCCCAGCACAGTTCAAAGAAACCCCATGCAGTTGTCCTAACTGGCAAGCTGTGCTCAGCGCTGTAGCTATTCTTGTGTCTGTGGCCTTCAAAAGCCTTATATACTGCAAATTATACTTACGGAAGAGTTTAGAAACTCCTATTTGAAAGGAAAAGTCTTCATTTGAATGATAAAGTACACTAACTCAGACTATGCAGAAAAGGAAAATCATGCATCTGCATCTACAACTGATATTAGGCTACTGTCTTCAGGACAGCTACAAGATTCAGTGATGTTCGATTTAAAGTCTAAGCAGTTCATCTCAAGTTATACTTTCTTAAAGATGTACATATAGAGAAATAATTTGAAATATACTGAGAAACTATTAGCTTAAAGAGTAAATACTACAAAAATCGATCAATCCCCATCTAATCAAGACAGATAGTGCTAGTGTCCTCAAGGTGACTCCTATGTATTTAAAGGTAGTAAGTTTTAAGACCTAGTTCTGGAACATCTGGTAATTTGTATCAAAATTTGAGCTCTGATTTTTTTATTCTCTAGAAACTTTTTTTTTTTCCTCTGAGAACCAGCAGAGGGAGACAAGTTCATTTTTCACTCCTAAAGAAAGCCAAAGATTGTATTACTTCCTCAGAAGAAAAGGGCTATGAATGTTAGTACTGAATGAAAGAGAAAAACAGGCCATGATTATGGTTTTATTGTTTCACTGTTACGCAACAGCTTGCATGTGTTCTCAGCATGTGTAAGGTCTGCATATGGCTCTCAAAACCTATATAATAATTCCAGCTGACTATATATACGAGTTACGTAGGTAAGGCTCAAACCTAAGAAGCAAATTCTACTCTGCAATCAAAAAATACTGCCAATAATTTCAAGTGCCAGTAAAATTTTCTCTTGGGTTACTTTCTTAGGACCCAGGTCCTGTTTCAGTGAATGGGAATTCAGGCACTAGAAGCCAAAATACTACTACAGATGCTGGCACAGAAACTTAGCTCTATATACCACACAATTTAGACATCATCATCTACAAAATGGCATGAGAGGGCATACATTTGAAATTCATGACAGGTTTTTCATATTTACCCCTGATTTTTTTCAAATAAATTATGTCCAGAAGAGCTATTAGAACAGGGAACTGAAGAACTGAAGAACAGAAAGAACTCACTGCTTGTTTTACTGTAAACACTTTGTGACAAATTTTTATCTATTTTTTTCATGTAACTTCCTTTTTCAGCTGGTTTATATAATCAGGGAAGAAATTATAAGAAATGTTTTTTGGATAGGATGGGTTCTATGTGATATAGACTATTTCTATTATTTGAAGGCTTTAAATAAAATGAAGCTTCTTAACATACCTAAAATGCAGCAGAAGTAGAAGAGATAGAAAACGCATACAGAAACTGTGTCAGTGCTACAATATACTCAGAGGGAACCGTGGGATAGTTCTTAGCCTATAGTATGCTTTGGGAAGGGCTATTAATGTAAGAATGATGCCAGAAAAACCTGAGGGAGAAACTGCGGGCAACAGGATGTGTACCTGGAAATAGCAATCATTCCTTGGGTAAAGTTAATTGAGGTAATTGGGAAGGCTTCTGGCATTTAAAATCCCAATCACAGCAAGTCATGCTTAATCAGACATCCAAAGGCAGAGGATGACAAAACTTCATACTGACTCCCCACTTGAATTATCCCGTATCAAAGAATTAAAATAAAACAAACCAACCAATCAAAACCAGCACTACCAGCAGGAAAGAGACTTCCACAGTGATCTCTTTGGCAGGCTGCTGCAATAGAAGCTACAAGGTCTTCTACCAGCTGCCCAAATTCCTGCAGCTCCAAGGAAGATCCGAGCTCTCATCAACAAAATCTGGTATTTCCTTTCTGATTACAAGCTAATTACATGAAGCTTCTTGTAGTAACCCTACATTCATCCATAACACAGCTTCACGGTTCTTTAAGCATTGCCAGTCAATGGAAATAGTCTACTGTAAAAAAAAAAAATTAACAACCCTTCATGTCATGCATTTACTTGTAGTCACACAGTGTATATTGCTGAAAAGAAACTATCCTATCAAGTACATTCAGTGAGGTAGTTTTCACATCCCTGTCCAAATCTAATTCTGTCATGGCTCTGGCCCTCAGTCCTTGTATTTTGGTATACAATTTTTTGTTGTTTTCATAGGGAAGTTAAGTGCACAATGTGTTTCCTGGAGGACATTTGTAAAACTGGTTTCCAGGTTAAGGGTCAATGAGTCAAATTCAACAGATTTTGTCTAATGGATGTTCTGGAAGCAGAAGAATTAATTTAAAATGCTGAAATCCTTGCCAAGATGCTTTAATTGGTAAATAAGCATCTTCTACTTAAGAATAGTAGTTATGTAAGAGTAGAGTACTGGCACATTCTTCAAAGGGATTTATTGCTTGCCTTTGCTGGTCACATCCTGGAGTAGAAAGACACCCATGTTTGAGGGACAAAACCAGATATTGGTTTAATGAAAAGGATCTCCAGGTTTGGTAGAAAACTGTTCAGATAGGATTGCAGTAGCCAGCCCCCAGCAGAAAGAAGCCAACAGCATTAATACGTGTCCCAACTCACTTGAACAACTTGACACAGAGCTTGTGTGCACAGAAGGAAAAGTTAGTGTGTGTCCATGTATGCATTGCTCTGAGAAACTTGAAGGAGGAAGACAGCTAATCAGCACACCACACAGTTTTGGTCTCGGAAAGTGATCGGAACATCACTTCCCATCTTCCAAGGTCTCGGAGAAATCAATAGACAGCAAACATTCTTGGGATCCACAGTCATCCTTCTGCAATGAACCAGTGACACATCAGGCCATGGAGAAATACAGTACTCGTGTACTAGCACGAGTACTAGTCAAAAGCAGAGCTTTTGGGGTGGTTGAAGTATATGGTATAGGATACGGATGAGAGAATGGCACTTCAATATAGCGTCATTGGCTAATTCTGCCTATGATACAACACTGATATAATACAGTAACTATGATACAACTATGATATAATTTGGCATAGTGCAGCAAGTATTTAAGTTTATGCATGTGTGTGGTGAAAGTATAGAGTGGTCCAGTGAGTCCTCTTACTTCTTAAAGGAAAAATTTTTAGCTACCTTGTTTTAACTAAATCCCAAGCCTTTCAGAAAAGAATTATTAAATTGCTTATGTCACCTGCAAATATTACTTCCATTAGAGTACCAAAATTGGAATTTTGCTCTGGTTTCACTGAAAGTATAGCCTAAAAAGAACAAAATTATCTTTGCTTCATCCCACTAAAACCAATGGATGAATCCACCTGCAATGTTCTGGCATCCCCCAAAGGTACCTGGCTGAATCCTTGACCTGTGAGAGACTATGTATTAAAATACCAGACTAATGAAAAGCTAGGTCCTCCAGCTATTTGTTCATACTCTGTTAGCTAGGTCATCCTGTCCTTCTTAGTCTCACATTATTAAAAACAAGTTCAACGCTAACCTGGTAATTAGATTGTAAAGTGAAATGCCCATCTCCTATCTAACATTAAAAATCTTTTAATATCCACAAGGTTTAAGTCAGAAAAGCCAGATTTTTTTCTAAAACCAAGTAGTCTTTATGAGATTTAAAACTTGAATAAAGATTAACATTCTAGTCTTAGAAAATGGTCCGACCACGCAGTGATGTATTACAGATGTAGTTCCTGGCTACTACATTTTCCTAAAGCAGCAGCAAATATGCAGTACTGATCATCTCCGATCTCTCTCTTTGGTTGAGAGAGACTTTAATAGCTTGCTCTAAGGACAGACAGAAGTGGACATTTTTCAGCCCTGAAAACATATGAAACATTCCCAGCCTTTCAGAGAATTCCCTAGGTATCTTTGGGTATGCATACAGCTTCCCCTGAGGTGAGAAGATACGGATTTGAATAGGATGGGTTTTTTTTTCTTTTTTTCTAAAATTATTGCTACCACAAATCCTACATTTGGAATAGACAACCTAAAAAGTCCTACTGTCAATTATACCACTTCTACATGCCTAGTTTTTGTCTCACCAGTTTCACGAGCTTTGCAGTCAGCACAGTTTTCTAAGGAAAAAAACAGATAGCCTGACAGCTGTAGAGGGCTTACACTAAAATCATTTAAAGAATCCTCCTTTAATCTGATTTTAGTGGAAATCAAGCTTTACTCATTTTCTATTTGCCCCAAAATTAATAGGGTTCATCTCAATGGATAACGAAAACACTCCCTGAAAGTTTGGAATCTGTTATGTGCAGTCTCAAAAGCTATTATTGTGTTGCACACAGACAAAGAAAGAACAAATGAAAGAATCAGAGCAAAAAGTTGGGACTGTATTTCCTTGACAATGCGTATCATAATGTAGCTTGTTAAGATTCCATCTCAGTCATCAATAAAGGGGATTTGCCGCAAACCCTGGAGTATATTCAGTCCCTGAAAACCAGGCTACATGGTGGGATGTGGTTAAGAACAGAACTCAGGTATCCAGCTGTCCGCAGGCTCTTCCATAACTATTAGATTGTTTTCACAAAGTCCATTTTAACCCTAAATTACTTCAAGAATACCCATATTTTTAAAATCTCCTTTCAGATATCACAATTCTGAGAATTCACTAACCTTTTGGAGTATAATCACCAATAACACTTTTCCACTACTGTCTCTTTCCTTTTCTTCCCTTCCTTAAATAAGCATATAGGCTAAGGAAGATCATAAAGCAAGCTAGGTTATTTCATCGCATAGCATTTTAGTGACCTAGGCTGCCATTTAGGGTCAAAACAGGCTTTTACAACACTGAAGACCCTGTGACTCATTAGAAATCATCAGTAAAGAACAAATGTTGTATTATGTTCTCAACTAAGTGCACACATGGAGATTAGAGAGCAATAATAGGACATTGCTAGCACCCTTGCAAATAAAGGACTTCAAAGATAAATACACTGCTTGTCTAATGGCAAAAGGCAGACAGATGTGATGACAGAGGTAGAGCTTGATTCAAAAGCTTATTTTTTTTTTCAATCCATGCTAAAACTGTATGTCCCTCTGTGATCGTTAGGCACTGGGAAGGAATGTTCTGGGCTGTTGTAAATGAGGATTTAAGAAATCTGATGCTGATATTTTTACTGGCTTTGAAAACATTTAAATGATTAAATAACTTGATTGCAGTCTATTACTAACCTTTAGTGGTATAAAACTCAGAGTATTTCATGCAAGACATCAATTCTTGCCCAAAATTTGAGTCCTATGAAGGACCCTATGTCTGCAGTCATTAATGTGAAGGGAGTTTTGCCTTGAATGGCTGATAAAGCCTTACGACTGTGATTCAGTACCTTAAAAAGATTTTGTCTATTCAGCAGGGAAAGTTTCTTTAAACCTCAGAAAATAGTATGAATTAAAAATAACATGGGAAGCAATATTTGTTTCCATCTCTGCGAGTACAGCAATTCCACTCACAGAGACAGTGCGATTTGTTGGGTGGGTTGGGGTAGGATGACTCTTCAGGAGGATTTGCAGGGGCTCGCCATGTCCCTTTGCACAAGAAGTATATGGGTAATTATAGCGTGATGGCCATTTAGCTGCACCATTGATTTGATGCTGGTCCTCCAAAATTATTTTTGAAATATTACTTTTATATTCATATCATTATTTAACTCCTACTTCTGCAAAGACATATTCTTAAAAGTGTTAGTTGCAGGAATATGTAGCAATCTTCATTTTCTTCCTCCATAAGGTTTTCTGTACCCTTTCCTTCAAACTGTCCTTCCCCTGCTTCCCCCATGACATGAGACATTCAGGTCAACCACATAACTTCCCGCCCAATTTAGATACATTCAGTAAAATTACCAGCTAGATATGAAAGTGAATGTCTGTATCCAGTCCATCTTTTGAAATAAAGCTCAAGTTATGCAACAAAATGTTATACTGATCTGTGAGCTTTTCTGCTCCAGGATATGTACTTTCTTTTGAAAGAGCTTGTATTATGATTTATTTCCATTCCTCTGCAGTAGGCAGAAGCCTATATTTCTATTTTCTAGACCCACAGCTCGGCAGAAGGAAGAAAATTACAAACAATGATCTTTCTCACCCAGTCTGATTTTTATGAATACTTTGGAGGTGAGAAAAAATATCTGCAATGCAGTATTAAACATGTATGAATGGACACAGAATAAAGATCAGCAGTTGATAGAGTACAAAGGGTGGCAGAGACAGACTGAAACAACTTTTAAAGTAGTTTTATGTTTAACTAGGGTTTATGTAGGTCAGTACAAAACATGCCAATTCCCTGCTGGCCCAGCTTTTGTAGAAACCTCTTCTTAAAATTCCATCAAAGAAAGGAAAAGTTGGGATGCTTTCCCTTTCTCTAAAAAGTCACCCCCTTTGCCACATATTATTTACACATCTTGCTCATAATATTACTACTCAAGAGAAAAAGTGTTTCATCCCTGAAGCAGACAAAATGTTTCCTGATGGCCAGGGTCCAAAACAACGCAGGATGGAGCAGAATTTACAACCATATCCTCCCATTCTTGTACCATTCAAATGACCTCAGCAAAATTTTCAGGAACAAGATAATGTTGGTGTCCAACAAGGACACCAACAATACTTTTTGGTAAATACTGTCCCCTTTTTCAGTGTGAGGAACCAAATACACATCCAGCCTGTAACTCATTGTTCCAATGAGCACATAGATACATTTCTTTGTGTGTTTTATTTTCAAATTCCAGAACTGTAAATATTTGTCAGCACTATTCTACAGACGTTCACAAACATGCATTTGCTATTTTGACCACCACCGAGTGTTGCACTGATGTTTTCACAGAACTTTCTTAGTACACATCTACAACCTGAGCAATAAGACAGCTGGTCCAGAGCTTGCCATTTTGGATGAAAAAACCCTCAAAACCAAGGTTGCCTTTTCTTCGAGACAAATCAGCTTACATTACTAACATATCATTTATTGCTTTATCACCCAGCTGCTGAGTATCATGAGATACTCTGCAGATCTAAAGTAAAAGGTCAACTTTTATTGCTCTACGTAACTCCCTGTCATCAGCAAACCTTCTGATACCATTTTGTACACCCTTTAGGATCATCTATAACACTAAAGCACAGAGGTGTGTTACAAATTCCCTGGAAACATCACCGAATTCCTCCCATTAGTCCAAAGTTTATTAAAACAAAACAACCCTAAACACCACAAAAATAAACCCCTCATGCTGACTCCACCTTTTTTCCCCTGCAATAACTGAGTGATAATCACATACATATACCTGTGACAGAACAGAAGAAGATCTAATTTTAAAAGACAGGCATTTTAAAAAAAATACTACCACAATCTTGTAAATATCTGGTAGATACTTAGCCTTTATCTAATTCCAGATGCTACTCATCTGCTTTATGATGACCGTGGAATTATATGAACGGCACATGACTTGAAAAAAAAAAAAAAAGTAATATTGATTTACACAAGAAACCAAATAAAAACTGCATCAGGAATAAAGTGCTAGGTTTTCCTTTAATGAGACATTCATGGTACTTCTTATTCTGCATGAGATTTGTTTGACATACACTGTATGTCCTCTACCACAAGCCTTTTTTTCCTACCTTTTTTTTTTTTTTAAATATATCCATTAGTGGAAATGAGAAACCAAAAAAGTGCTGTAAGCAATACACTTCTTGCTGCAACCACAGTACCACATCTTTTACTTCTTCTTTTTCTTGCTGTTCGTTATTACCTCATTTCCAAGCCATCCTTTCTTTCGTTGAAAGTACCAAAATAGCTTGTACCAACTTAGATGTCTTCCCTCCTTCTTAAGAAAGATAATGTTCCTCTTCTGTCTTCTCTTTGCAACTTTTCCATGTTGTTTCAAGTCTGAAATTACCCTCATGTCCTGTAACAGTATTTATATTCTTCTACACCCTCACAACAGGGAAACTGGGGGTCTTTTTTGAAACTAGGCTTTCTTCCCTAATTTGCTCTCTTCTTTCCTTTTTGAACATACTAGGGGTCTTGCCTCAGTTCTAACTGTATGCATTTTGGAGACCATCTTGCACCTGTTTCTCCTTTGTTTCTAAAGTACCCTGCATCTTTACCAGGTTTTGGTTAACGTGCATGTAAATCATTCTCTACAGAATAAAACCTATTTCTTTTTTTAACTAGTGTAGAGCTGAAATTTTCAAGGAAGCCTCCCTTCTCCAACTTCTAAACTGAAGTCCTGAGTCACTGGCTTGCTCATTTAGAAACATATATTTTATAAAATCTTAAAGAAATGTAAACAAATACTCAAAGGGAAATAGGCATAGACCTAAACATATGAGTAAATATTTTGCTGCACCAAGGCTTAAATATTCCTGTTTTCAAATAGTTAACTGATAATTTTCTGTTCAAGAGCTGCTGAATATAAAAGTTGAATCCGATTAAGCAGGTTCAACTTTATAAAACATGTCCAATTGAAACAGAACCCTCTTTGATCAGACTAAGATTTATTATTTTTGTTAAGGTAGCCACCTTATTGAAATTCAGTAAATAAAATTTTATGCTATGAAAACATTTATTTCTCCTCATCCTTTCCAACCCTTTCCAAGTTCACAGCATATTTTATTTTTCCTTTCACTTACAATGTACAGAAAAAGTATTTAATATAATTTTAAAATTAGAAAGTCAGTCCAAAAAATGAGTACATTGCTCTGAATTCTGTAGCAGAAAGCCAGCTAGGTACATGCCCAAGAAAGGAGAGGCAGAAGATGAGCAACAGTATAAGATAGCTTTAGACTTACAAACTTCCACAGACAAAGAACCCTCTTCTAATGTGTCTGAGCTGTTCAGTACCTAAGGGAAAAGGGACCTGGAGTTTCTACTACTGCAAAATAAATAGTTGCAGTTACAATGATAGCTCATCTTTATTCTAAAATTTGGGGGTTTGTCAACATTTGAAGACAACGAATATTTTTTCTGCTACCTCTCCAAATTAACTAGTGCAATGGAATTCTCAAGAGTTGCAATAAAGAGGTCATCGGTACATGTAATTGAATAAATTACTAACACCGAAACAGGAACAAGTCTCTAATAACTAACCAGAACAATCCATCTAGTTTTTAGTTGCCAGTTAATCACGCTCACATAATATGACCAAAAGTGGATCCACCACGGGACCAAACTGCAGGCACTCCCAGTCAAACAGGCCCGCTTCCCGCCCCATGGCTGTGGTCATGCGCCAGATGTGCCCCAGATCAAGGGATGGGGGACTGGCACAGCCCCAGAAAGATGGGGATCCACCCTACCCAGGGGTTCTCCACCCTTCAGTTAAAGCAGGTTCCAGACTGCTATGAAAGAGCCACATAGTATTCAGAGAGAGAAAAATAAGCAGCATAACTAACTAGGCTATGGTACTCATCAACTTGTGATTGAGAGAGGCTGAAAACAATCTTGAAATAGTCAAAGCGATGATAGAAATCTTCTCCACTTCAAGGAGCAGGTCTTAGGACAGCATGGGACCTGTGAGAAGGAAAAAACCCAAAAGAAGTCATTATCATCTTTCAGCTGTTGGTTATTTGTTTCTAAAACTACAGAATCTTGCTGCTTTTTTTTTTTCTGCTAAGGGGTGAGGTATCTCAAGTTTAGCATAGCACAGCTGCCGCACTGTAAGAGTATGTCATGGTTTAATTCACAGCAACTTATTAATGAATTCATCCTGGTGGCTTACAAAACAATGTGTTAGAAATATTCCCTCCTCCCTGCCTGGAAGGGGCTCTTAAAAGTTACTACAATTTTAAGCTCTGAATGGCAACATTTGGATTAGTTCTATACAAAGTCTTTTGGTCTAAATTTCATTTCCTAGAATGGCTTGTACTAGCTGAAAGTAATACACAATGCTACTGCAATTCTACAACAGGAAAAATGTATCTTGCCTCAGTAAATTCGTCTCAGTTGCACAAGGAATACCAAATCAGACCCATATATCAGCTACTAAAGCAAGATTGTCTATGCACCAGTTAGTAACAGGAGATCTTGCAAACTTGGGGCAAATATTCTTCCCTGCATAAAAGACAGACCGGACTACACAATAAAAAAAACTTCTAAAATGACAGCGTAATTCCTCTACTCCCTTTTTAGTCTGGATACTCATACCAGGTCTTAAATGTTAGGAAGTAATTTTGTTGGAAGAAAAACTAACTCTGTTACAACAGGGGTCAACACCCACAAAATATGTAACCCTGGTACAGAACAGTCTACTGAAAGCCAGGATATGGCCGTAACTGGTAGGCTTGTGGAACCAGTAACTACATTTGGCTAAAGAGTTTACTTCAAAAATAAAGGAAGTATTAATCAGGGAGGCCATGAGCTGTATTTGTTCAAACTGGGGAAAGATTCCAGGCAGAGGTCTACCAGAGAAAGAAAACTTACGGGCCATACACTCCACCAAGTAGAAACTCACGTAACTCCTCTGAAAGCAATGCCTCCTCAAGGAGACACAAGCCACCGCAGAGTCTCACCACCGAATTAATTGCATTCTTGCTTTCCACTTTCATATGAAGGCAACAGCCTTCCCACACCAGATAAATTACACTTAACCATGACACTCTTAACTTCACAACCTTTGTTTTATTTCCATTTCAGGTCTGTGGTTATGTCTATTAACTCACTGCTGTTGGGAGACACAGCAAAAGACTTTAGCAGTCCCAGCTCTGTGGCCAGCAGGTACTTGTACGCATCACAGGAAACCACACATTTTGCTAGCTACGCATGAGTTTTTCAATACCAGCATTGCCACAGCCATAGGGGGATGGAGAAAACTCTGTTCTCATTTCTAGGTGTGTTTTTCTCAACTCAAATGGAACAAATTATAATATGGCTTCTATCACTACTACTTTGCTTCTTCCATTGAATAGAACTGGGGAAAAAGGGGGGGAAGTATTTCAGCACTAGCCTTGAGCTTATCAGTTTGTTCTGTGGTTAAAACACATACTACTGCTAGTAAGTTATGCTTTCTACCCACTTTCACTCTAAGAAAACAATGTTTGCTGCTGCAAACAAAATAAACAGCATAAAGTTTATATATATTACCTAACATATTACATATATATAAATAACAGCAAAAAGTAGCAAGGGCACTCTAATATATAGGAGCCCTCTTGAAATCCTACCCATTTTCATTAATGTACTGGCACAGTGTAACAAAACAGTAGCCAAAGACAGACCTTTCTTCTGCTCTGCCATGCTATGTCCAGCATTAAGAACAGTGTTACTCAATCTCAGATTTAGGTAACTGCTCCCATTGCAGTACTACAATCCTTAGCCGTTTTCAAACCTAGCAGCTTCCTGCATTTTGAAACTGGAGTAACATTTAAGAATACAAAAAGCATCTTCTAAACCATCTAAACCTGCAAACAAACAGATTTAAAAGCTGTGTGGGTAATGCCAGGGGAGATCTGAGCCAAACAGACCCCAAAAAAACCAACATACAAACCCAAACGAATTAAGTGAAAGAAAAAATAATAATGGGAAGAGCCAGAAAAAGGAGAATCAACCTCAGTAAGCATAACACCATCATGGAACTTATAACAGAAGAAAAAATTGCTTTAGAAAATTAGATGGAAATGTAGAAACCAGTTCAGAAATAGAGCAAGAAACCACAGGATAAACCTGTCATTGCATTAAAATGAGCGTATTTTATTTTAGTGGTATACACCAAGATGAATTTTCTTGCATTCGGACCTGCCAGAGCTTCTCATGTATTCACTAGTATCAGAACAGCGACGGCACTACTGCCTGGGCACCCTGTTGGTTTACAGGACGTTTGCATAAACTGGCCATGGACATTTTTACTATTGTGTATTCTACATCAGCTGTTGAAGAGCTTGACATTGTGCCTGACCAGGGAGAACAATGCTGGATGTCACACAGTATCATTAGCAACAAGGGCACAGCTCTGCACAGCTTTTCACCTCTGAATGCCAATACTTGTTTAACAAATTTCCATCTCTTCTCCCTGCTCCCTTTCTCCACTGTTGCTTGTAGAGGCAGAAAACAAAAAGGCATATATTTTAAATACCCAGCAACAAACTGATCTATCCTGCAGCCTTACAAACACCTGTTCAAATACAGGACAGAACAGCATGGCAGAGCAGCATGAGGTAGGCTATAACCTTAAGCTGAGCTGCACAAGGTGAGGATGATGGTGTTCCCAGGTGGCCAGCTAAGTCAGTTATGGCCAAACGCCACCCAGAGCACTAGTGGTTTTCCTTTCCTGCCTCAGCACGTAGCACATAACCGGCTCCTGAACACGCATGTGAGGACACTGGGTGACTGCCACGCAGGCAGAGCACCATCTCCCTGCCTACAGCGAGTCATGCTTGTGCAGCCTGTGACGTGTCAGACGGGCCGGTCCCAATCAGCTCACCTCGTGCAATGCTGTGGTTTGCCCTGATAAAATGCAGAGTTGGGAGTTTACAGGTTCTTTTTGCACACATTTGTGGCACGTTTTCAACTGAACTTTAAGTATCGTCGTAGGTTTGTTTCAACTGTTCCCATCAAAATGTCTATTTAGTTTTTTTTGTCATAAGTTGTGATAACTGACATGTACATATGAATTTTTGCTTAATAAATTCCAGTGCTTCCAGGTCCCCAAAATGATAGTCTACAAACTAGCAAAGAATGCTAACTGACCACAAAACTCTGTTTCTGAAGTGAAAAATAGTGTGGAAAAATAATTTTTGTAGTACTGAAATGTATTTCCAAGAAAGGGAGGGAAAGCTCCAAGTACTGTCAGTCCTATTACTTTAACAGCTTTCTACTACCACAGATGTCATTATAGACTATTTACATTCCCATTTTACTTTCACATGCATAAACCCAGAAGCCGCAATTTTCAACCACCTTGGACTCCAATTCTCATTAAAATTAAGCATTCAAAACCCCATGACAGTCTTGAGTAACTTGCCTACACTGCACAAATCCCTCAATAATTTAGTTCTTCTCTCATTTGTATAAACTGTCGCAGCAGTTTAAAAAATAAATAAATAAAAGGTTAATTAACTTGTGGAAGCTGGGAGGGGACTTTTTACAAGGGTCTGTAGTGACAGGACAAGGGGTAACGGGTTTAAATTGAAAGCAGGGAGGTTTAGATTAGATATCAGGAAGAAATTCTTCTCGGAGAGGGTGGTGAGGCACTGGAACAGGTTGCCCAGAGAAGCTGTGGATGCCCCATCCCTGGAAGTGTCCAAGGCCAGGCTGGATGAGGCTTTGAGCAACCTGGTCTAGTGGAAGGTGTCCCTGCCCATGGCAGGGGGGGTGGAATTAGATGATCTTTAAGGTCCCTTCTAACCCAAACTATTCTATGATTCTATGAATGCTTCCCTCCTGCTTACAGAAATACACACAGGTGAATTTCAGAGGTTTTGGTTGGTTAGGTTTTGGGTTGGTTTTTTTTTTTTCATTAAAAGTTTCCTTAAAAAAAAAAAGTGTCAATACATGTTTGTTTAAATATGAGTACAGGCTCCCAGTATTGAAATACATTAACAGGTTACAACTAGAATCTATGCTTAGTCCAGAAATAGTTATTTTTATAGGAACTATAGTGTATTTGCTATTACAGCTAATATTTACCCACCCACTAAAAATAACATTTCTCAGTAATTTCTGAGCACATTTAGTGGTGAAAAAATGCTCAGAATAAGCTATTAGTCCAACACACACTTTGAAACAGGGTGGGAGTGGAAATCCACAAATCAAACCCAAGTTTACACCATGCAAAACCAAAAAAGCATGTTGAAAATACTTTCTTAATTTGTTTAATCCGCACAGAGGTCAAGATTTTCCTGCCTCCTCTTTTTCTCCTCTAAGAGGAATAGAAAACGAAGTCTGACACAGTAAAGCCCAAAGGGCTGAAGAACTGGCAAAAAGAGGAAGGAGCAGTCATGGAAAAGGATGCCTGAAACACCATTTCACATTTCCATCTATCAGTTCAGGGTTAGACACGTAACACTAACGATTTACTGCGGCTAGGAGAAGGTTCGCACGAAATGCCACTTGGTGTAAAGAGGGAATTTTCACCAGAGGCACCAGGGGACGGGACAGGGTTCGCAGAGGAGACGGAGGGAAATGAATTCCCAAGAAACAGCTTCTGGCACGGGGAGCAGCCGAGACGGCCCCGCTGCATCCCCCCGTAGGCCGAGCGGCCAGGACACCTTTTCCTTCGGCAGCGAAGGGCGGCCACGACGGGGATCAACCGCGGGGTGTGGGGGGATATGTGGGGGGTATTTAGAAAGCGGCATTATCCCCACAGCCCCCGGGCCTGGGCGCCTCCCCACAGCAACGCCACGCCAGGGCTCCCCTCAAGCCC
>NW_010236084.1:0-3430 GCF_000690775.1 Eurypyga helias
GGGTGTGTTCCGCTCCCCTCCGAGCGTAGGCCCGAGGCGTGCTGCAGCTGGGGCAGGAGCCGGGACAGAGCCCGGGGCCCGCCTCTCCCAGAGCGCGGCGGGGTGTTCCCAGCAGTCCGGATGCCTCGGCCGCTGCGGGTGGGGCTTGGGAGAAGTAAGAAACAGCCAAAAGGGGCAGAAAGACACTGACTCCCTTAGCTCAGGTAATGAGGAGTGGCTCGTGCGGGGGAACTGGGAAGAAACTCTGAGTAGTCGAGGATGTGCCCAGGGCTTGTTCACAGGGCCAGCAGCAGGAGGTAGCTTCAGCTCGGAGCAGCCCTGCTCGGATGGTGTTGGCTTTGCAAGGGGACAGTTAAAACATGTCGGCACTTCATCATCGGATGGGCTCAGTCGCTTACGCTGGAGCTTGTGCAGGCAGATCCAAGAGGATGTGTTTGGGCTTGGCACGGCTGTGATCAGTTGGGCTTCACAAATTGTGTTGGACCCAGATTGTCTCTGCGGGATGTTCCTGCTTTTGGGAATGCTGTGCAGAGTTGATGAAGCGTTATGTGGAGCCAGCTCAAGCACAGCATGCCTTACTAGTTTGGTTTCTGCACTGCATGGTGTGGCTAAATTGTTTCCAGACTAGAGCTAGTCCTTGATGCAACATAGCTGTAGTAAAGCAGATGGAGCATCATGCCCAAAAAGTCTTAGTGGACTTTGCTTGTGGTGTGGAACTAGCTCTGGTTTTGCTTCTGTGATGCTCTTATTCTGTAGTGTAGTAAGCTCCAACTGGTAATTAAAAGTCAACCATACTGATTAAGATTTTTGTCTTTGTCATTATCTGCCACTATCGTTTGGTTTCCTGCAATTCTGTCTGTTGCAGATTATCTTAAATTCATGATACTACATAAGATAGGTTTTTCTTGAAGATCATGGCAATTCACATGCTGCAAGTCACAGTTTTTATAATAAGCTACTCTTAAAAGTGCACAGAGATAGTGGCGTCCTCAACCCGCAGAACTACTGACTTATCAGACTTTACCTGTCACGTTTGGGGATTTTTCTTATCACCTCATGGTGTGATACTTCTTAGTTGTGCAGTTCTGCAGTCCCATTTTTGTCATGCAAATGATCCTCAGTTGCATTCTCACTGCTATATATGTCTAACAGGTAGCTGTGAATAAGGCCTAGCAGTTTACAAGCCATTACAGTTATTACAGAGTGTCTTTCTGCAGTTTTTGCCTCCCTGTCAGTTCTTCCATGCAACCTCAGCAGCAGTTACGGCACCTTGGTAACTGTGTGCTGTTGGTTTGTGTGACAAACGGGATTGAAAAACTGTTACTTCCCCATCACAGGTTATGCAATAGCTGTAACAATTCCTGAGTAACTGGTGACTTTGGGAAGATTTGTAGCTTCTCAAAACTTTGCTGTGTAAATATCCAGATGTTGAATAAGTTTTGAATTGAATATGTCAGTGTACACTTCACTAAACACGTTTCCATGTTGTTTGTTACTGGGTTGGTACCTCTACAGCAAATTGATGTACTATTTCCTAGTTTTTATGTACTGGAGCAGTTACATGTGGCTAGATATAAAACCGGATAAAACATTGATTTTTTTTTTTTCATTGAATGAAAAGCCTAGGAAGTAGCATGTTCTTGTAAGTCATGTTACGCATAAAGATTCAAGGCTTACAGTAGATAAGTCTTCTTGTGAAAGTGAGTAACTCGGTGCCTATATTCTTAGTTATGTAGATTAAAGTAGATTTTTAAAAATTTTTCCCCTCCCTGCAAGTTTGTGCTGCTTTTTTCCTTGTAAAAAAATGAATATTTGTTAAAACTTGTACTGAGTCTGCAAAACCATGAGATTGAAAAAGGAGTTGTCAGGAAGGAGATGTACAGGAAACTTTTGAGGACTTAAAAGGAATCATGTCAGGATTTAACAACTGGCATTTTCTGTGTGATCTCGCACCCAGCATTGTCTGCAAACAGCCCACCTACAGACAGCATGGTCTCTGCAGCCGCTTCTGGGTGTATTTTGTTACCTAATCCATGACCAGTGGCACACACTGGTTAGTAGTAAGTTGAGGAAGGTTTTTTTCAGCTTTCCTTGCCTTGTTTTATCCTGAATTTATTCTCTTTCATCCCGGATGTTTCCTTTAACTAGTTAAAGGGCAGCACAACAAGCACCTCTTCAGCAGTAGCTCTTCTAGCAGTGATTCAAGGGCAGTTCATGCGGGTGCTATGGCTGGAGGCACTCCAGTACCTGCGGGGGAACTTCAAATCCTTTCTTCCTTCTTACAGCTGCACCTAGAGCTTCTGTGAAGGTGGTGCTGCAGGGGGTCAGATCTCCTGATGCGTTACCCAAAGCTGATGTCTAGGAGAGGGCTGTGGGCAGAAAACACAGCATGTCATAGCAGGCTCTTCAGTGTATGGCATCATTTTGATCCACACCACATCACTCGCTGCTGTCTTGTCTTTTCCCAGTTGTCAGCAATCGGTCCCTTAAGTGGGCTGTATAACTAGAAAACAAGCCTTGTGTTTAGAAAAGTAATCTAGTATTGTGATGAAACTGATTGAGAACCTTTTACATCTCTTAGATAACCTCTTGGGACTAAGGATATGACTCATCTAATTTCATATTTGTGCAGAAGATTGGTCTCTCCTGAGCTGAGATCCATCTACAGAGCTACTGTCACACCCCAAGAGCTCCCTTCTGAGTCCTGAAGTTTGCACTGTTTGTTGAATACTGACAGTACCGTTTCTCTGAGAGTCACCAACTGGAACAAAACATAAAGCTTTAAACCTGGGGTGATGGTTCATTTTTTTGTAAATATTGTACTATCACGTGTAATTTAATTTTGAAGATTTTTACAAAACAGCCTCATACTAATGTCTTTCCTGTGGCAATTTTTTTTTTCACTAATCTGAGAGAGCTTAAAAACTCTTTCCTTAACATGATTGATTTTTACATGGTCAAGGAAGAAAAATGCATATTCATAACCAGGATCATTTAAAAAAGTAGGTGATTAATTATTCTTCAGAGCAGGAGAGAAGATGGAAACTGTTTTCAAAACCACATGGAATTATTCTGACATCGGTTTGATCACTGGTTTCCTATCAGTATTTCCCCACGCTGGGTTTTTTTTTTTTTTGTAAAGGCATAGTCGTTCTCATATACTTATTGGGGAAAATACTTTTCACAGTAAGCAACCCCGTTGGTGCAAGGCTTTGAGGTTTAACATAGAAGCCTGGTCCCATTTGCAATATGTTGGATATTTTGTTAAGTAACCTTATAAGAGTTCTTGACATTCCAGAAGCCATTGCCTCGATTTTTCTGTGTGCTTTAAATTCCCATTTCTTGTCCATCCAGAACTTTAGGGGTATAGGAAGGGTAGCTGACCTTTCTAGAAGATGAAGGAACCGTGTGTCCCCTACACTACCTGTAG
>NW_010236085.1:0-3418 GCF_000690775.1 Eurypyga helias
GATTTAACCTTTTCCTGGCTGAATCTAGCACACTCACAAAGCAGGTCCCTGTAGGAAGGTAGGGCATGAGTATTCAAAGAACACTGAGAAATGGCCCCAAAATTCCCTCTCTCACACAGCTCCCCTCAGAAGCCAGGACTTGACTGGGTTTCTCCAAGTCTACTGAGCTCTCTCTGCCTCTCTCTCTCTCTTAGAACTTCTTTCAAATGATGCACACTGAATCCCATTGGATTGGTTTGCAAAAGAGCACTGATGGTGACTGGACCTGGAAGATGGCTCAAAACTGGGTGGCATCAAGTGAGTATGGTGTTTCCTGTGTATTTTTAGATAAAGGGATTGAGATCCTTACTGTGCCCTTAACCCTTTTCCATGAAATGTCCCATCTGTAGTCCATGGAAGTTGGCCAACAACGAACAGAGATGCTCAGGGATGTTCAGCATGGCCACAGGTTCTAGCAGCTCCAGAGCTAAGGGGTTATTCCTGCCCAGCTGCTGGAGCCCATTCTGGTGCACACAAAGACCTGGGAGTCTCTGTCCAAGGGTAATGGTCACAGTGTTTACGTTCTTGTTTGCAGGTTCAACCAGTAGCAAAGCTGAGCATGTATACCACAGACCCAAACACAGACAGACATGCAGGCAAAGGACTGACACAGCTACTCACCCTGCCACAAACCAGGCACTGCTGTCAGCAACACCCACCTGTAATGTACCTGGACTGTCATAAAGCACAGCTATAGGTAGGTAAGTCCCCTTCTTCCTCCCTGGCTGCTCAAGGTTGAAGTTCACTCATAAAGCCACACGCACAGTGCTCTCTAGGTTCACAAGCCCACGCACATTCATGGATCCCCTGAGTACCAGCACAGCACCTCTCCATTTGACACCCCTGCCCAGATCCCAGCCCCTCTTACGCACCCACAGGCACCCTGCTCATCAGCAAGTCTAGCTTGGTGCTTGCTAAAAAGACCCATGCACTCACACACTATCTCATACCCACACTTCCAGGACCCCCCCAAATACCAGCACAGACCCTCTGCCCACCTGATACCTCTGCCCAGTTCCAGGGCCTCCTACTTGCCAGTCAATGCAGCTTGGAGCTTGCTGGGGAATTGCGCAACCACCCCGCACACCCCAGGCTAGGGGAAGACATAAGCACTCTCCTCCCAGCAGCCAGCATCTGGTGCTGAGCCCCTCACTCACTTCACTGTCCCCAGCAGCTGCACCTGGGACACACACAAGGGTCCTGATTGGGTGAGACCCTCACCCACCCCAGCGCCTGCCACTGCTGTCTGGGATCCTGCTCCAGACCCGCATCAGGTCCACTGGCAGGGTGACCCCACTTGCTGGCATCTCATCCTTATGGCACTGACACACATGGGGCAGGGATTGAGATTGCAAGGAGAGACAGGGAAGGGTGGATCTAATGAGAAGCCAGGACAGACTGTGGTGACCAGGTGCAGGGCTGGGTGAGACAAGTGCTTACAGCCATCAGCTGCTCACATATGACTCATCCCCTCCTCTCTGTTCACCTCCCTTCAGCTAAATGTTCCTCAGCAAGTTTTGCACAGTCCCACAGGTCTCCTTTGAATATCCCAAATCCTCCTGTTCTTCTTGTTGCCCCCTTCTTATCTATCACAAAGCCCAGTCTGGCCCTCTCCAAAGATCTGCCTGGAGTTTCTTGATGGCCCATGGGTTAGGGGCTGAAGACTTTTGGTCTTCAGTTTGTGTCTCTGTGGATTTCTGTTTAATCATTTCCTCATTGTCCCCTTTGTATTAAAAGAGTCCTTGACTGGATAACCATAACGAAGCAGAGGCTTTAACCTTCCACATAGCTGTAAAACAGGCTGAAACTGGAATACTTGATACTTTCTGTACCAAGTTCTCCAAGTGGAACAGCAATAAATCCCTTGTGGAACAGGACTTTTCTCTCTTTAGTGGTGGGAAATGGAGAAAACAGAATGAGATTGACTTACTGAAAGTCTCATGGTGAGCTCGGGGCATAGCAAGCCCCACTGCCAGACCTCGTGTGGCTTTAAATGGGTTTCCCCTGACACGAGGTCATGAAATCCAGCTATATAGTCTCCTGCTTCCAAAGCTGGGAGATGTTCTTCCCCCTCCCAGAGTTGGGATCCCTCTCTAATGTCCCGCTGTTCACATACTCTGCCTGTGTCTCCCACGGCGTCCTGTCCAACAGCCCTATGCAGAACTGTGTCATTCTGCTGAAAGGTGCCATCCATGCTTCCAGCTGCGAAGTCCTTACACCATGGATCTGCGAGAAATCTCTTCAGTGACCTCCATGGACCTTGTGTTAGGAAATGTCCTTTGGAGAGCTGTGCTAAGGCTTGATCCTTGTGAAGGTGACTCAGGAAGCTTCTCTGAGAGCGTGCTTGGCTGTGCTGCTTGCTGCTGTGACATCTGCCATAGTGCTGCTCCTGGATCCATTCAGGCTCACACTGGTGATGCATGACTCACAGCTATCGGCTAGTGACAGATGGTCATCACAGTGCTAGAGAAGGGGAAGGAGAGATTTCTCTAAGTCTCTCTCAGTCATTTTCAGAGATACTTGAGTGCTGACTGTCACTGGAATGCATCAGAAATCCTAGGGAGAGACAGGATTGTAATCTGTGGGCTCGTGCAATCTCTGGGTTAATTCCTCTCTCTTATAAACATGGGTGACATGCACCAAGGCTGAAAGCTAGCCGTGAAGTTTGAAGTTGTCCTGCTTTTGCAAGTGGTTGGATCAGATGATATCCAGAGGTCCTTTCTAGCCTATATTTTTCTTTGGTTTAAGTTTGTACCTGGAGAAAATGGGAACATGGCTCTCAGTGTTACATTGCTGTGTACCTAGGTGTGAAGGAGTAACCGTTGCTGAGATGACAATAAATATGGGCTGCTTCTAATAATTTCTTTAGTTTTGACTTTTTATGGTTTCCTCCCAAATATCAGTGTTCATTGCAGTGGATGATTGATAAACGGGCACAAAGGAAGCTGGTGGCAGGAACAGAGTCATAGAATCATAGAATCATAGAATGGTTAGGGTTGGAAGGGACCTTAAAGATCATCTAGTTCCACCCCCCCTGCCATGGGCAGGGACCCCTTCCACTAGACCAGGTTGCTCCAAGCCTCATCCAGCCTGGCCTTGAAGACATCCAGGGATGGGGCATCCACAGCTTCTCTGGGCAACCTGTTCCAGTGCCTCACCACCCTCTCTGTGAAGAATTTCTTCCTGACATCTAATCTAAACCTCCCTGATTTCAATTTATACCCATTACCCCTTGTCCTATCACTACAGGCTCTTGTAAAAAGTCCTCTCCCAGCATCCTTGTAGGCACCCTTCAGGTACTGGAACACTGCAATGAGGTCTCCCCGGAGCCTCCTCTTCTCCAGGCTGAGCCACCCCAATTCTTTCAGCCTTTCTTCAT
>NW_010236086.1:0-21554 GCF_000690775.1 Eurypyga helias
TGCGCCGGCCCGAAGGCGTTTCCGTGCTTTTCCTGCGCTCCGGGTCGTTTCTGCAGAGCGTGTTCCCTGCGGCCCTCCCCGGCCTTCCGCGGGGCGGGGGGTGGGGAATGGGAATTGTTGGCGCAGGGAAGCGCGGACCCGCGTGGGCGTGCGGCTCCAGCTGCCGGATCCAGTTGCGGGCTGGGGGCGAAGGGCCCGCAGAGGAGAAATAAACAAACAGGGGGAAGACTTATGGTCTGTTTGGGTTGGGTTTTGGTGAAGGTTTGTTTTTTTTTTTTTCCCAGCTGGTGTAGTTTTAGATGTATTTGCAAAGAACTTGCGAAGTCATTCTGCGTTCGCATTCTGCTCTGTATTTTTCCCTCCCGCCCGTCTCCAGCGGCGTTCCTTGCTCCTGCCGATGCTCCTGCCCCGCGACCGCGTGTGCGCGTGGTGTCAGGTACTGCGGTTCATGCTGTGTGGCTGGCTGGCCCTGGGAGGGTTTGATTCCCGGGTTGCAGCGACGGACACCACCAAACTCCATTTCAGTTCCACTACTTCATTCCATATAGGCAGGGATGCTGAGCTGGAAGTTACGGGTGTAAGGGATGGCTTGGCATTCACAGAGCAGTCGAAAGAGCCCTTCCCTGTCCCCGTGTCCCTGTAGGACGGGGAGACCCTGGTTCACCGTTGGCTTCGCGCCTCGCGGAGGAGAAGCAGTTGGCGCACTCCGGTCCCTCCTTCCAGTGGTCTCTGTGCCAGAGGAGCAAGGGCTGGAATTATCTCCTTAACCCTTTAAACACCCTCAGTAGGAGAGAAGGTTTGGGGCAGGGGGAAAATGAAAGTGATTGTTTTCTCTTCGTGCAGAGTATCAGCCCTTTCTGTACAGATGTCTTACAGGAAAGGTAAAATTCTGATGCAAACATGGATTTGCCCTAGGGGGAAAACTGCTGGAGCTTGGAGGGGTATCCCACAACTTTCACCCGCGTGACGGTGTGTGCAGAACACCTTTGGCTCGGCTCTTTCGTGAGCACAGGTCAGAGCTCCTTGGCTTCCCCTTGCCGAGACTGACGTGCTCCTGCAGAGCTGCTGGTTTGAATTCCGCCGGGCTGTTTCCCTTAATTTTGGGGAGCGGACGAAGAGCAGCCGTATGCACTAGTTGGCAGCAAAAAAGCAGTTTGCAGCCTCTGTATTTCTCTCCACTAAGTGCTAGAGCCTCTTGGTGATGTGCTCTGAGCAGTGAAATAGCATTTAAATTTATATTGGACACTCAAAATAGATGCTGACAGCCCTTGCCTTTAATTTCTTTCATGCTAATCTAATAAATTGAGGACCTATTGTTACCTTAGTGGAGGATTAAACATTTCCTGAGGGGACGGGGGGTTCACGGATGGGTGTAACATCCATGGGCTGCATCCAGAGCACAGCAGTTCCTTGGTTACATTGTTCCGAGCGGGGGGGTGTCTTCATTCTGGTTATCAGCAACTGATAGGAGTTGTTGCTTTTTATTCCTGCTCTCTGCATGTTCGTTCTCTGAGGACAGACGGCTTTCTAAGGAGCCTGACAAAGCTGGATATTCAAGTCGCGTTGAACAGAAGTTCGGAGGACCTAGGGCAGTTCCTAGCCCACTCTGCTTATAAAATAATGTATTGCAGGGAGCTCGTAGTTCAAGTTTTAAGATGTGGGCACTTTAAAATTACTAGTCTGTTCTTTTTTTTTTTGCCTTATTTCAAGTCAATCCACAAGTAGGTGGATAATTTGACTGTAATGGCATGCGTTTAAAATAGCGATTTCTGGGTTTTAATATGCAGAATTGTTTCAGCCAAGCTAGCTGGGGTAGCTGCAAGCCTCCAAAGCTGACTTGACCCTGCAACGGGGTATTTCAATAGGGTATGTGCTGAGAGCCAAAAATAAAGTATATTAAATGAAATGCCACAAGTATTAGCAAATAAAAATAGATGCAAAGCAACTTGTCTCCCTTGAGATCTGGGATTTATGATGGAAATCGTCTGTCATTTCATAATGCCATGCGTGCTAATTGCAGGTTCATGTTAATCATCACTGTATAAGAGGGTATGTCAGATCTTATTTTCCATCCCATCCATAGAGGATAAGCTTCTAATAAGCTGTGATCCTTCAGCCACATCCACACATCAGCTCTCTCATGGGTTATCCTGCCTATATCACAGACCATTTTCCAGATGGTTTTGTTTTTATAATTTGCGTGCAAGTACTAGGGCATTTGTCCCACGGATACAGGCCGTGTTGTACACAAATGCCCAGGATTTCTGCATGTAAATCGAGCTCACATTACACATACTTGTAGTTGTAAATTAGTATTTACTTTCAGCTGTTAATTTGTCATTTAGAAAAATGTTATTTTTAATGAACGAGCACTTGCCAAAAGGAAAGTCGCTACTGGTTGGCTTTGTGACTTCATTTTTGGATGTCCCTAAGTCATCGAAGACTTAGACTGCTATGAATTATTTATTTCTGTAGACCGAGGACCTAGAAACTAGCAAAAGTGATCTCTGCATTTATACAGACTGAGCTGTAGTAAAGCAATATGTTGTTTTTATTTGAAGTTAGCACTTCGAGTGTTGATATTGAAGGATTCATTTTGTTCTAGTTCAAGTAGCATCCATATGCTGAAATAACCTGCAAAGCAAACACTTAAGCTTTCCAGAGTCGAACTGAAGGGCTTGAGCATACTGTGAGAACATTAAAAAATGTGTTAATCAAGTTGCTGCTTGCATTCCTAATTCTCAAAGAGAATTTATCCCCCTTCGAGCTTTCCAAACCACCTAACACAGTGTCTGCCTGACTCTGAAAGTGTCTTAAACTTATTGGATCTCCCTCTCTAAGCAGAAAGTTCTTAAGCGCCTTATCTAGAGCAGCTGTAGTTGAGCATCAAAGCCCTCTGGGGATCAAGAAACTGGGACACCTGGCAGGCACCCTGTAAACACACAGGCCGATGACAGGCGTGGTTGTGACTCCAAACACAGTTGTATAGGCTTTCATCTTAAAACGTGGCTGGAAGAGGAGCCAGTGCTCCCCTTTCCCAAGAGCTGGTGGTCGTGGAACTCGCTGAAGGAGTAGGCTGCGTTGTAGCAGTTGCAACCTGGTCTCTCGGTCCCTGTGCCCAAGGGGTTCAGACCCACGTCTTCAGCCTATGCAACGGGTGCAGAGGTGGGGGAGTGAGCGAGTGTGGGGGGCACGCTTCTCCCTTCGTGTTTAACCTGGGCCAGCTCAAGGACGACGCAGCAGGTTGCCGTAGGCTGGCGTGAGGGAGCACCACAGCCGCCTCTCGCTGGGATCTAGTGCTTGGTTGCCGTCGAGGAGACTGTTATCACAGGTGGGAGTTTCCGTGACGTCCTCCATGTTTCCAGAGGAGCAGCTCTAGTTGCTAGTTGCTCTAGGAGAAACCTGGGCCACGGAGAAGAATAGGGTCCGAGATCTGGAGGGGGTGGGGATAGCTGTTTGTAGCCCTGGCGTAGGAGTTTAAGCGCTGAAGCCGAAGTAGGAAGAGCATCCAGTGTTTCCTATTAAAAAACCCCATTTCTGGTGCAGGAATGTCCATCCTGGGCCACCTCTCTCTCGTGGTGTATCAGGTGTCAGCCTGGCAGTTTGTATTATGCAGGTTTTTAGGTGTTGTAGTAACTGATCCGTACCACGGATTGGGGTGTCTGTGACCTGACCTGTGACTCCATTCCCTCACCCACTTCTGCGTTGAGAGCCTTCCTCCCTAGCCTTCAGCAAAGGAAGAAGTCAGGTTGTGTCTTCACGTGATCTTTTCGCATGGGTCTCTCGGACGCCCCGTGAGCGTCACCTGACGAGGAGAGGGAAGTTCCTCATTCCCTCATATTTGAAACGCTTTACTTTGCAACTACAGTGTTTCTTTGTTTTGGGGCAAGAACGCACCTGGTTGGCGGGGGGCGGGGGCTGTGGATAAGCAGGATTGGTGTCTAAATTTACTTCAAAGCTCTTTTGTTCAAAGAGATATCACGTCTTGTTTCTTGGCAGTCTTTTTTGAAACTCTGAGGGCGACTGGCAGGCTGCCGGTGCCAAGTGCCTTGCCAAATAATATTGCAAAATACTGCTACTGCAGATGTTGCGTAACTTTACGGACCGTTAAGTTTCTCTTGGAGTAAGCCGAAGGGGTACCAACTTCTCATCCTTTGTCTCCTCTGAGAAGCAAGACCGACAGGTTTCCGTCTGCTCACGAGGCACCAGCGTGCTGCTTTGCCGCTGCTGTCTCTTCCGTTCCATGCAACCAGTTTTCCTTCATCGGTATTCTCCATCCCTTGTTCCCCGTTGCAAAATAACTGAGGAAACAGAGCTATTTTAAATGTTTTCATTGTATTGTTAATTGCAAAATATTTTGGAACAGGCGTCACACGGAGGAAAGCTTTGCCTCTGATTCCAGCCTCAGTGTGGCTAATGTAGCAGGTGCATCAGGACAGATTTGCAGCGCCCCGTGGAGTTACACCTCTGTTTGGGCGTTTATTGAACGACTGGGGAATTGAAGTCACCCCCAAGTATTTATATTTATCAGTGTAATAGAGGATGCAAAATCTGATGCCTGAATATATGCAAACTGTGTGCTGATTTTTGAGGTCTTGTAACTGTTTTGTTTGCTGGTAAACTAAGGCACCAGTTGGAAACACAGTGCTTGTTTTTCAGAAACTATCTTGAAAGCTCTTTCAGGGGTTTGTCTCATTACTCTTTGCTCAAACTGGTACTTTAGTGAGAAGCTGTAAGCGTTCGGGGGACTTGGGAGGATTATTGTCCCATGCTGTTACATCTAACACTGCGTTAGGGTGACAGTTCTGGGTTCAGCTGGGAAGATGTGCTGAAGGGGTAAGCGCTGCTTAGGGCTAAACGTCCTAAATCATGTAGTTACTCTGGTTAGAAGGAATCTCGGGAGGTGTCAGGTGTGACCTCCTGCGTGAAACGGCGTTAGCCCTGAGTTCACATGGGGTTTCAGACTCGCATGGAAATGGTTAAGCAGCATTTTAGTATTAAAAGATCTACATTTCACCCACCCAAATCAGCCCTTGGTAAAATAGTATCAGTTGTCTTTGGAATTGTTGGGTCTTTTCCTGCCATCCTGTTTTCAGAGCCCTGATTGAAAACATACAGGGTTTGTCTGTCAGGGTACCCCGAAGCTGTCCTTCAGTGGTGTCTCTTGAAATTATGTAGTACAAGGGGTAACGGGTTTAAATTGACAAGTGAGTAGATTTAGGTTGGATATGAGGAAGAAGTTCTTCCCAGAGAGCGTGCTGAGGCACTGGAACAGGTTGCCCAGAGAAGCTGTGGATGCCCCATCCCTGGAAGTGTTCAAGGCCAGGCTGGATGAGGCTTTGAGCAACCTGGTCTAGTGGAAGGTGTCCCTGCCCATGGCAGGGGGGTTGGAGCTGGATGGTCTTTAAGGTCTCTTCCAACCCAAACCAGTCTGTGATTCTACGAAAAATACTTACAGCAGTGACAGAAAACCTGAGCAATTACATTGCTCTGGTGAGAGAGCATGGCCAATGACCTCCAGAATTTTCAGATGTCTCAGTGTAAAGTGTTTGGCATCAAGAACAAACTGTGCTGTTTCCCGTGAGATTTTACATCTTGTGTATGTGTCTGCACACATTATATGTAACTCAAAGGGCCTATGCTGGATAGATTGGTTTAACTTCACTTTTTCAGCATTTTTTGGAGGTTGGCTGCCTCTTCGGTGCTCTTTTCATGTTAACTAATACGTTATGTGGTGGATGAATAGGATTCTTTATAGAATTATCTAAAACCAGGCACTGATTTATTTGAAAACAAAGGGTTTCTTTAGAGCTAAGTTTAAGCTGGCATTGCCATGAATCCTAGAATTATTCTACATTTAAATGAGAGAACAGTGATGCACTTGTACTTGGGCTTTGAACAGCACAGAGCTGTTGACCAGGGACTTGGAGACCGCTGAGCAAATCTGTTTAGGTTCATTTACCGAAGTTTCCAAGCCTACTTTTCTCTCCTTATAGAGACAGTGAAAAGCAAAGCTGAAAGATGCTGCGAGTTGCACTGATCAGTTTGTTTGGAGGTGTCCAAATTGTTCTGTGGTGTGTGATCAAAAATTGTATAAAAACCTGAGTGCTCTGTAGCAATCTGAACGCATACTTTGCCTCTGTTTTGGTTTGGGGTGTGTGGGATATAGTGCATAGCAGCTAAACAATACCTCACTTGTTTATAAAGAACCTTGGGAAGAAGGGGTGAGAAAGAAGAAAATATTTACAGTAGTTTTCTACCCAATTAAAATCAGAAGGCAGACTGAAAAGGAAAGAGTTCATCTACTGTCCAAGCCAATTAAAACTGAGTTTTGCTGCTTGGATGTTAATTTACACAGCCAAGGCAATGTAAATTTAAACTAGAAGCTTGACTTAACCTCACCAGTTCAGACAAACTTGAAATGTATGATTCATTTGGTTTTGGTCATAGCAGTCTGGGTGTTTAAGTACATTTTATGTGAATTGACAGAGGCTATTAGAAATTCATAAACTGCCTTAAAATGTTAAACTTGTGGAGTACTTCAGCAGAATGTGTAAATAATGCCTGTCTTGCAAACATAGCTCTGCAACACGATCTGGCAAGGATTCTCAGTTAAGATATTCTTCTGTGTGATGCCCTCAGCCATTTTTCCCATTGTTTAATTATCTGGGAATAAAACAAGGATTCTGTAGCTTCTCTTGTGTATTAAAAGGTATCTAGAATTTCTGTGCAAACATTTTAACTGCATTTGTTGATATTAGTTGAGGTTGATTGTGGGGTTTTTCCCCATGTTTCATGTGTGTTTGCTTAGAAAGAATTAAAACAGAAGTGGAAGGAGGAATCTCATGACACTTTACAGGGTTTTACACAGAAATGAAACTGTAAACTTGTCAATGTGTGCAAAAATCAGTTTGCTGTTTTACATAGGAGCATCACTTGAAGTGACCTGTAAGAAATGTTGTCACCAACCACCCAGTCAAAGCCCAGATAATTATTCAGGGAACCATGTTGGATGTGTGATGTGCTCAGAGTAAAACAAAAGACTCCTTGACAAGGAATCCAAAGGTGCCGAGTATTTCAGAAGCTACAGAGCAATGGCCTGGTAAGGAGGAGAGGATGGTCTTGCAGCTCAGAATCGAAATAGGCATGCAGACACAGACGTGCACACCATTTGACTCTTCTTTAGGAAAAGAAAGTTGCAACATGAAAGGAAAATACATGGAGAAGAAATTAGGAGATGGCAGGGAGAAACTGGAACGTTCTTTGTCTTAGTTACCGCTTTATGACTTGGCACCTGGAAAAGATTGATGGCTTGGGTGCTAGGCCTTTTGTTTTGGTTCTGCTACTTTAATTTATCTGAGTCAGAAAGTCCCTAGACTTAGGTCCTCATTTAAAGAAAAGAAAAAGACAGATTATCAGTCATGTTATTTTAAAACAAATGCAGTTGTTAAATGACAATATTGTGGTGGTTTCTTACAGTTTATTTACAGACCTACCGAAGATGTCCATATGTCACATCAGATGTCAGTTAATATGCTGTCTCGAAACAGGCGGTGCCTGGTGCCGAAACACTGAACGCTGTCACTACGGTTGTGCTTGTTGCTGCAGAGTATTTAGATCTGTCTAACAGTGTTGTTCTGCCCTGCTGCTGTTGACCTGTCCTGCTTTGCTCTCTGCCCTATGGATGCCTCTGTTGGTCCCTGGATTCCTCTGGTTTGACTTAGGGTGAGTCTGTGTTAGCGTGTCAGTTCGGTTCGGGAGCCTGCTTTTGAAGTGCGTCCCTCGCCACATTTTGGTTCGCTTTGCTGGGTGATCTTGGGGGACATGAGCTGGATTCCTTTCGCATGAAGGCTGACTGTTCTGCAGGAGGGCTTTTGACACCTGCCAGGAACAGACCAGGTTAGAGCTGGCTTGAGGCAAAACGTACAAATCCTGCCACGCCAACATGGGTAGCGTGGATGCTGGGTCCTCAGCATCAACTGTTCTCCTCTCTGTGGATGTGCTTTTCTTGCACTGTGTTACCTGCTGAGGTAGACGTTGGAACGGCTACAGCAAGGGCGGATGCACGCACCCAGGGCCTGCCTTTCCTCTTTCCTTCAGACGCAGTAAGTTGCTCTTGGAAGTTTAACACGCCGGTGAGGTGGCTCTCCATGCAAGTGGCAGTCTCATTTTTCATCTTGTCTTTTTCTCGTTTTCCTGCCTGTCGCTTGGCTTCCCTCGGTGTTTCTTCTCTCTATGCTTCCAAACCACTTTTCCTTCCCCTCATTTCCTGTTAGCCACCATCTCTTCCCTAGAACCTTGCTCCTAACCGTAACGTCTCAGTCCCATGAGGTCATTTAAGTGTCTCTGCAGTCTGTCTTCCATGAAGAAGTGTTTGCCTGTGCTGTTTTTAAAGCTCTTTCCTGGTGGAATCTTTTCCAGTGCTTCACCACCCTTCCATCATTATTTTTTTTAATGTTGTTCTCTCCTGCAGTGTTTAACCTGAACCTTCCCTGTGCTCCTTTTAAGCTCCTAAAGACTTGTCCCATCCAGAGCTGACTGAACAGACAATTCCCTTCTCTTTGTAGCAGTCTTCCAATGCAACAACTATCCCTTGTGTCTTATTTTTCCCCCTTGTGCTTACAACTCGCTTATCCTTCCCACTTCCCCATAAATCACATTTTCTAGACTACTTTGCCGTTACTGTTCCCTAGACCCTCTGTGGCGGGTCCACACCTTTCCTGAGTATTCAGACACGAACAGAGTAGAGTAGAGGGATTTGGTTTTTTTAACAGGTTGTGCTCAGACTTTGCACTCCAACGCTGCTTTTTTTTTTTTTTTTCAATTTTATATCTCACAGTAATGTTTGTCTTTTCTTTCAACAGCACGGTATTTGTCACTTGTGATCCTCTGTAGTCTGCTGCTGCCTTGTTTCCCATGCTGTATCCCTGTGTTTGATATTTACCTGCCTGCGGGCAGTGTCTTGTTCATAACCTGCTACATTGCACTCCGTCCTTCCAGATCACTGCATTATCTTGACGATGATATATTTAACCTTTGTTTCTCACATCCTGAAGTAATACTTATTCTTCCTGTATCTGTAGTCTGATAAAATATCTCGAGGCAGTTTCAAAGCCTTACTGAAGGAAAGATGTGACATCTGTAGTTTCTCTCCTACCTGTCTGGAAGGCCTGTCAAAGGAAGTTAGCGATGTGGTTTAACAATTCTCTCGTGGCTACTAGTTATCTTCCAGGTGCTGCTAATTAATTTCCTCTGGATTGTTTTCCCTGGGAATTTGGAGTTAAACTGACTCATTGGGTCTTTAATATCCTTACCTGTTGGGGTTTTGTTGCTGTTTTGTGTACTTGTTTGGGTTTTTCCCTTGTGCACACATGCATACGCTTTCATTCACATTCTCTCTCCTCCCCTCTTCCTCCTGAAATCTTACCTGTCACTGCTATTATTTATGCTAATCGCTGCTTGCATTTGGCTCTCATGGAGACGCATGATAGTCTTCTGAATTTCATCTCTCGTCAGTTTTTCAGTGTTGACTAGGGCAGCAAGGCTTTTGTTGCTCTTAAATATATTGATAAAAAGGATTTCTTTTGTTGCTAGCTTTTGGGTTTTTTTTTTAAATTGCATTATAATTCTCTCTCAGCCATGCTGCTTTTCATACCTATGAACTCATGCTGATTTTACCCTTACTGCTAGCAATCTGACCATGTTTTCACATTCCATGTCTGTCTTGACAAATAGCTCTTGTGGTACAAATTCTGTGCTTATTTTTAAAGGGCACAAGCAGGGATTATCCTGTTGTATTGTTTGTTGGAGGAACTGCTGCTGCTTTCTTGTCTCTCCTCTTAGTAATGTTTTGTGTGAGGTCTCTTCTCTGCTTGAGTGTGTTCATGTTTGTCTTCGTTACGTTTATGACCTCCCTCTCCTCCCGTTTCATGAGGTTTAGTCAACTAGTCTTCTAAGCTGCGCTCCATTTGTCTAGAAACAAATATAAGGGATCTGTTGCCTTCTGTGTTTTCTGATTTTTTTAATTAAAAAATTGCTTATTTTGAAATAAGTGTGAGTCAAAACAACAGTAAAGCTTCATGTCAATTCACGGGCCTTCGCTCCTGGTACCATGTGACTGTCAAGATGCCATGTGTTGGTAGATGCCCCTTTCAGGCTTTTCTGTTTTATTTCCGAGTTGCTAGCTGTTTGAGATTTAGATCTGAGATATCAAACAAATAACCCTGGTGCTGCTAGATATTCTTTAGTGGCTTCATCGTTGTTTAAACTGATCAGCCCTGCTAGTGCCTATGGCGTGTCTTTGCGACGCTTCAGACCCTGCCCACTGCCCACTGTCTGTCATGGTCCCAGTGCCAGTGGATCTAACGCAGTGTGAAACATCAATTTAAAAAGTAAAGAGAGGGTATGCTTTCAGATTTACAGTTACTGTACGTCTCCATTTATGGTCTGTAGAAACCAGAATTTGTTCCATACATTGTCTATACTGTGCAAAGCGCAGGTGCTGGACCCGAGCTCTTCTAACTATGGGTTTAGTCCCAAGATCTACTGCCACTGTTTGTTCCATCAATGAAATGCAAAATTTTTAACAAACCCACTTCATTATAATGAACAACTTTGTGACCTGAGTGACCCCAGCAATTGACTGTAAATGCCTCCCCTTGCTGTTTTTGCTCTCCGTTCTGGGGAGAGAACTGAGCCTTTGCCCATTCACCCTTGGCGACACCAGTGGTGCTACGAGTTTACCCTTGAATTTCTTCAAATCCAGGGTGAGTGAAGGAGGCAGAAGGAGTGCTCCAACTCTGATACGGGAAGCCAGTCCGTGCAGCATTTCCTTTGATCTAAACCTGCAATGTGTGCTGCCACCCTTTCAAGAGAAAGGGATCTGGTTGTCATGACCAGGGTCTTCAGAGCTAGGAATATAAAGATTTTGAAACGTTAAAGGATTATTTTGTAGTCCATTGAGCATAAGAGCAGTGTGTGCAGTAATACATATTTGTATGTATAAATTTACGTAGTTATTTTCATCCATGGCAGCCACTAGGGACTCAAAGCTGCATCAAATCCACATTAATGCTGGATGTCTTGCACAGATTTATTAAAGATGACCTTTTTTCCCCCAAAAAACTCTGCTCTGGCTTTTATTCCGAGCTGGTGAGATACGAGAAGTCACAGCTGCAGCATGAAAAGGATCCTGAAGGGGATGGATGACAGCAGCATGCAGGTGTGGAGAGAGCAGGAAGAGAGGGGCTGTGAGCAGAGCTGCGCCTTGTGAGGGTTGAAACCCTGTGGGTTTCCTCCGGTGAGGTTACCGAGAACGGGCAAGTGGAGAGGCAGGATGTAACGTGGTAGACAGACATTATCCTCCCAGTGAAAGTAAATGAGAAGGATGATACCATGGAAAGATGGGAAGATAGTTTCTTCATTGCCCACTGTTTGCTATTACTGTTCGTAGCGTGTGTTTAATTGCCTGCAAACTTCCGACTGTGCTACTGAAGGAGGTGCCCAAAGTAAAACGCTGTTCAGGGTTTAATAGAATAATTAAGTAGGCAGGGCTTTGCCAGTTTGTCCTGATCAGAAAATGCTTTTTTTATCCTTCTCTCTCCTTTTCTCCCGTTTGCACTAGCATCTCCAGCCTAGTAAGACTTACTGTGATTTTGTTGTGAATTTATTTTCTGCCCTTCCTATCCTGTGCCTCCTTAGAGAGTAGTTGTAGGAAGCTGATTCACTGGGCATATTGACACATGCACCCAGACACCCCTTAGAGAGCTCTGGTCTCGCTGGGGTTGGCAAGTGGTCTTGCATGTAACCTCGGGGCTCCGCTGTCGCTCTACACGGACGAGCAGTCAATGTTACGTGCCACCAGAAAATGAGGGCTGGGGTGTTTTTAGGAGAGAGTAGGAAACAGGCTACTTGGCTTTTTTTCTTTCCCTTAACTCGCTTTAAAAGGCTGTTCTTGGCGAGTAATCTTCCTCTGCTGTGGGACAGTGTGTAAGATGTGATGGGAGTTTGGAAGACTCAGGATCTCTTCCATATTCTACTGAAAAAACTTTCCGTGTGCCTTGGTTGAATCTTTGAGTCTGTGTTGCAGGCACTTTTTTATTGCTGGTTTCATGTTCTACAGTGTAGCAGGTCTTAATTTTATTGTTCATTAGAAGCTGAATAGTCTTGGCCAAGAAAATGCAGCTACTGGCAAAGAAAATACTTTATTTATTGGGATTCAGAACTTGATATTTTTTTCTCCTTAGCAAGTATCTGGGATTTGGTTTGTTTCTTTCTTTAATCTGACTTCCTTCCGAATTTGTGATATATTTCGTGCCAACATACTACAGAAATAACCACAGACCAGCGTCAGACCTATTTTCCTTTTAATGCTCTTCAGTAAAATGACTGCTTAACTTTACAGCTCTGGGCAGATTATCTTGCAGTATTTGAAAACTCTATTTTAAAATGTAAGACACAAATCCCATGGTTTATGTGTTTAGAAGATACTGACAAGCATTCTCTGAGATAACTTTTTTGTTACTGTCTGATTACTTCCCTTTTTTGTAAATTTGGAATACATGTGTATATTAATTTCTTCTGTTACAAAATAAAATCTCCATCGTTTTTGTGAGGAAGGGGGAGTTATAAGGTAAATGAGCAGGCGTTCTGCATGTCTTTCCCCTCTCCACACACTACAGGAAGTCATGGGCTCTGCTCTCAACTTTCCTGGACATGCAATAAAGCATGACTTCATGTTATCCATGTGAATTAAATAATAATTAATCCTCACATCTTCCTGTTCTCATACTCCCATGGTTCTACCATCCATACAGATATACTTTGACTTCGTACCTGCCCACTGTGTTAATGTTTTCAAGCTTGCGTTTATGTGAAATGTCCAAAGTGGGTGTTACCATAATGTTTTATTTGTTCTCTTTTGTCTCCCTCAATAGAAGGACTTTAAACACTTTTATCCCATAAAAGTGTTAAGCTGCTTGTCTGACTTGAGGCATCCTTCCCATAAAGCATATTCTAAAACCTGGTACTCGTTTAACCGTGCAAGTTCACAACGAATGCAATAAAATGTATACGAAAAGCTTTATTGAGCAATTACGCGTGTCGGAATGTTGGGGCCAGGAATCAGCAGTATAAACAGCCATCTGGCTTTCTCTGACTTTAAAAGGGTTAAGTAAAAAATGGTTTTGTCCTCAGTACTTCTGCATTTCTCTTCTCAAAATTAGGCATTATGCTCATGAGAAATAGACAGTGCTCGTATTTTTCTGAGTTTGAAGACGCTTCCAAATCAATCTTCGGAGGCAGATGGCTGAAGGAACAAAAATACCCACAATTACCCCGGCTTTATTTTAAGGAAGGTACGCCGTGAGGACCCCGGGCTTCCTCGGGGAGGTGACTGGGCAGCAGCACAAGCCTTCCCTGTTGTCCTGGTGTGCTAACGACTGCATACGGATAGGCATAAATTGGTGGCAAACAAAGGAAAAAAATGAGCAGCGTAGGCCTGGGAGAACCACGGTTATATAAAGGTGAACGATGAAATGTTATTTACAAAGTGGGTATTGTGAAGGGCTGTTACCACAACACTTTTTATATAAATGAAAGGTACATTTGAATCGGAAGCAATTTGGTATAGAAACCTACTAGGTGACTCATCTCAAACCTGAGGGGAAGCAGAGCTAGTGCATGCGGCACAGTGAAATTTTTGAGTGCTTGCAGCGTATCTGCTTCAGACTGAAGTTGAATTTTCATCAGTTAACCCAGAGGGAGATGCTAGCACCCTCCTCCAACATATCCGTTAGCATGATGCATATTCCGGTGTGGGTATCCTCATCACCGGTGCAGTTGCATCCAAACAGAGGTTGATTATTGGGAGTTTCCTGGAGGTTGTACAGATTCTGCCCAGTTCCTGTATTATACTACCGTTGCAGTAACAACGCATTTACTAAGGGCTTCGGCTTCATCTTTTTTCTAGAACAAATTTTTTTCTTTGCTTAATTCGAAGATTGAGGAAAACATTTAATGAATCGGGTTGACACAAAGATTGCCATGCAATTAGGAAACTTAGGCATTTTGCTCTTTTGTGTTTTTATGCAAGCTTAAAATTGCGCTGTCATGTACAAAAATTAGTTTAATTTGTACAGCATTGTTGGAGAAAACTGTAGTTGGAATAAGGTTATTCTTGATCTCATGCCTCATAGAAGGAAAACAGAGTAGCTTGGATTTGTGTGCAGGACCATTTTCATATGAAACATTTGATTAATTTGAACAATGACTGCAGGAAAATATCATGTCTTTTAGATAATCTCATTCTTATTGTCTCTTTAAAATGCTGTAAGTACATCAAAGCTGAATGTCAGTAGGTAAAATTTTGGGATAACTTCTCCTACTTAGTATCCCTGTTCCATGCTGTAAGCTACAGTATCTTTCCTTGTTCCCTGTGGTCCTTAGCAGCCAACACCATTATAGCTAACATCAAAAAATTGTAACCTGAAAGATTAAACATTGCCATGTTCCCTTTTAAAACTGGGTAATGGAACAGTGGTCTTGAGTTAATATCAAGATTAGAGGGATTTATTTAATTGTTGCTTATGCTTAATACTCAGATTTACAATATTCCATTAACTGGTTTCTGCTAGATTGCTGCATTATAAATAGAAAGGTATGTTAAAGAAAAATTTGGTTTAGTAGAGTCCAAAAGTTGATCATGTATCCTCTGTCCTCAGACATCAGGTGTCGTATGGGTTTTACCTAGTATAAGAGGATAGGATGTATCTTCATATAAATCTACTGCTGATGTATCTTCATGTAAATTTATTGCTGAAAGTAATTTAATAGTTCAGACCCACATACACACTTAAAACACCCACCCACAGCTCCCAGGACTGAAAATGAGGTTATTTGTGCTTGGAGAACAAAAACCAGACACTGTAGCTGGGAGATACATCTTATCTGTGGGTCAGGAATGGTTTGGGCATCTGGGAAACATGAGGAAAGAGCTAGATGAACAAGTGAACGAAGTAAGGAGAGCAAGTATGAAATTCTGACAACGTTTTGCTTCTAATTTCTGCCCTTTTTGAATTATGACATACAGCTGCAAGCTTTGGTGGTGGGTTTTTTTAATCGTTGCTACCTTTTTCCTACTCGGCTGGTGCATAACGGCGCTGTAGTGGAATGCATGTGTCTTTTGATCTATACAGTTTGTTAGAAGTATTAATAGAATAGCAAACACAGATCTGGTCTACTCTGTAGATTTTAGGCTGCCTTTAAAATGCTAATATTTTGGGAAAAGTCTGTGAGCTTTTTGTGAGGGGAGACACTCCCTCCCCAAGCAACGCCCTTGTTTAGTTTCATTAGAATAGAATACCAGTAAACAGCTTGCAAATGCAAACATGGTGCCTGTGTTCTTGCTCATCTCTACAGTTTGAGGAGGAACTCTTCTGGGTAGACCCCACCTACATGTTATTGTGTGCCAGAGCACTTGTTTACCAAAGCATGTTTGTTCACCCCAGCCTGTATTTGCAATTGTGGTAGAAACAGTGCTGTCGCTGGGATTCGGGAGGCTGAATTAAGAAACATCCATACAGAGTTACGACTCAGAGCGCTTTTTTTTCTTTTATACTTAGCTTAGCTTAGCTTTGGTATACCTTCCTGTACAATCTTTTCAGATCTCCTGCAAACTCAGATACTTGACCTGCTTTATAGAATGGTGTTTATAAGCTGAATTCCAAAGAATCTTTGTTAAGAGCAAAATGCAGGTCTTGCCATGCTATCAGTTGGGAGTCTTTTCAGCAATATATTCTTTAGCAGCTGTGTTGGATACCTTTGGCTTCTCACTGTTTAACAGTGCAGTGATTTATTGCTGTATTGTATGCATGTCTGCTGAAACTCGTTCCAGAACATGTTAACATATACCAATAAGCTGTACATTTGACATGTCAAACACATACGTTGCTATAGATCTGTAAAGCAGCCAGTTATCTTTGTCCTTTTGTTATATACATATTCACCTTCATAGGACTTGCTGATAAGTCAGGTCCCATGAACGTCTTTTTCCTCGTGTTCTTGGAACCCATGTAAATGTTCCCTGCTTCCATGTAAGCAAGTGGAGGTGGCTTGAGGCTGTATCTACACTGTGCATCTCTAAGGTAACTGAAAACTACATTGACCTAGGAGAGTTCAATATTCATGCTGTTATTCTGCTTCTGGGAGCTGAACTTGTTTGTGGAGATTTTGGTTGGGTACCTGCTCCAGACTGCACACGTGGAATGAGGGAGGGTAGGTGCAAGGCAAAAAGAGTTCTGGGACCAGTGGGGCAGTGAATGCTGGTGTATGTCCACGTGCCCTTGGTTAGCGCTGCCTCTCCTACCAATACGGCTGCAGTTGGATGGTATCTCCTGGTGGAACCCTGCCAGCTACTGCGCCGATAAGTAAACAGGATGTAAAGAGCAGGGTTTGGGTCAGAAGTGAGCTTTGTCAGACAGCTCGTGTGCACTTCACCGTTCACTCTAAATGCCATGCATGATAGGAAATCTTTAGAAAACTAATCTTAATGTTGTTTGCTTTATAACAAAATACATGATTCAACTTGTCCTAACTGAAAAAAATCCTCCAAAATGACTGATATGGCAATACTAATACATTTTGGTGTATGCATGAGGGAAATAAACAACTTGAGGAGGATAAAGTGAGGAAAATAGAGATGCATAGATGGAAAAAGCAGATATGATATTTCATGGTCTGATACTGGATTTTTATCTTGAAATTCCATGATGCATTTTCTACCTAAGGTTGCTCACCTCTATCACATTACCCCAGGGGGTTGTTAGTTACAACAGTGTTGTACAAAAGGAATGAATTTTCCTAAATACATTTAGGAAAATATACAGAGGCTTCAAGTAATCACGAAATGTAAACAAGCAGAACTCTTGCATTAAAAGAAAAAAGGCTAACTCGTGGACTTACTTCTCTTCATGTTTTCAGTTTGCTTTCCATCTTTTAAAAGCCTGTCTAATGCTTGTGACAGTAAATTGGTTTGCATGTCTGTGTGTTCTTGAACACTCATGTGTTGGGCTAACACGCGGAACTGGTTATGGTGTGGATTGTACGTTGGTATCAAGCTGATGAGGGATGTCTGTGCTGTGTCTGAGGTACATACATCTGGCGTGAATTACGCGGGTTTCCTCCCCACCACCACTCAACCCATTATGCTCCATTTGCTACCTCCAGGTCCTTATGCATATCAAGTACGTCCCCCCAATAAGGTGATCGCCAGGTCCATAGCTTGTTCACAGTTGTTGATGGAAACAGATTCCTTCTGACTGTAAAAGACTGTGCGTGATGTAACTGAACATGAAATACATGTAGTACAGCCAGAAATCCCTAGCTTGTAAGAAAGGAGCTCAGAATATAGTGACCACTGTGTCTCAGGGAATGAAAATTCTTTAAGTGGAGTAAAATCTGGGTTACAAAAGTGGCCTCTGTGAGAAGAAAAGGAGGCATCCCTAGGAAAAGTCTCTGGTACTGTGTGAGGAATGAGGGCTATGCTTGGACAGAGGTGGGATCTGTGAAACCTGCCATACATCTGACTTTCTCTAGAGGTGTCTCCTCTCTTCCGCTTGGAGGTGGTGCCAGGACAGAACCCGAACTGTTTGCATTTGTTCTGGATACCTGTCAAACAAGCAAGAGCCCGCACTGGAGATGTTAAGAAGTCCCATATAGGTCTGCTGAACGTTCAGAGAATAGGTACTGCTTCTAGGAAGGAAGTGCAGTAGGTTGACCAATGTAAAAGTCAACATGCTTAAGACAGAGATGCCACAACTCCTTCTTAGTAGGACTTTCCCACGTGACTGAGTATTTGCTCGTTACTTCCAGTTATTCTTGCCCAGAGAGAAGCTCTCAGCTATTGGCTTCATCATCTCAGCATGTAAAGGCATTGCTAGGTAGACTGAAAGCTTAATGTATTTTTAACAAAAAACTTAATTGCTCTGAAGAGCAGTGGCAGGGAATCTTCATTTCCAAGGTACGTAGCAACGTACTTGGCATACATGTTCCCCTAGGTAAGGGGTAAACTTGCCTTTTTAATCTTTCAGCTTTATCTATTTTTCCTTAATTCCTTGTGACACTGCGTCTTTTGGCACAATGCTTGCTAGTGTGCGAGTGTTCATCTTTAGCACATACTTCAGTTGATTTAAACCAGTTTTCTTCTTAGCTTCTGTGAAGAATTTCCTTGATGTGGTGCTGCTGTCATTCCTCCGCTTCATGTTATGTATACTCTGAGATGTTTGTGAAATTATGCAATTTATTACAGTTTTCCTATAGCTTCCCGCTATTTTGGTTTGGGGTGTTTGCTATGCTAAGTGTGAGTCCATGTAGTGTTGTTGCAGAGCCTGGTTTTGATCTTCACCAGCCTCTGTGCTCCAGGACATTCTTATTGTAAATACATGGATCGTCGTCTTTGTGTCTGGGGTGCTGAGAACTCTCAATTACTGTGAATGTCATTCAGGGTTGGGAAGCCTCTTTTTACTTGCCAAGTCCTTATGCTTTGTCAAGAGCTAATACTGAATCTTTCAGTCATACTTGTTCAGGTGGCTCATGATAGTTTTGGGTGGGTCGGTTGGTTTGCTTGGGAGAAGGAGTTGAGGTATATATTTGCAAGGAGTCGGTCATTTAATTCCTTCAAACTGAAAGACTGTAATCTGAAGACATACTGGAGTTGATCTAGCGTACAAAAAGAGAGCAGGTAAAAAAAACCCCAAAAACATTTCCCCAGCACAGTTCATGTAAAACTGAACCATTATTCAGACTTCTCTAATAAGCACAGGCACGCAACTATGAAAATGAGTTAAAGGAAAGCTATTAATACGCATACATGCATTAAGTGTTACAAAACCAGCTTTGGTAAAGAACAGTTACCTGGTGATGCTGTTGCTTGCACGTGCACTGAGGTTTAAATCTTGTCCAGCTGGTGTTTCTTCCAGTTTTAACTTTTAGGCTTTTAGCTACATCGCTTTCCCACAGAGGGTCTTCTCTTCATTGAGGGTGTCCTCAGTAGCCCGTGTTTTCTGGTAACATGTGTCCAGGGAGTCAACCAGAAGATTTTTCTCCAGTATGTAGCTCTTTGGTGTCATGCTTTGCAGTGCTGAATGTCTGGTCCCAACTGGCCCGTTCCCAAGCTTTTTCAAAGTCCTGTTCCTGAGCAGGCAGTGGGGTATGAACACGGATTAATTTGCCTCCAAACAAGAGGCTGGTGAGCAGTGTGAGAGTGACTGATAGAAAAGGTTTGGTGCATATCTGTCTTCATACATTTTATGGGGTCTTTGTGGCTGCCAGAATCCCGGGTGTTAGACAATATTTGCCCTGAGATGCTGTGCCCGTGTCATTGTGAGGCACATCCATTGCAGCCTGAGGCTTTCCAAAGGGTGATGTCCTCAGACTGCTCAATGTTGTGTAGGTGGATATAACCTGCTTAGTGTTGGGTTATTTGATTAAAACAATTGGCACATGCAAAGTTAATTACAAGAAGCCTTTAAAAGCTCATCAAGCAAATCTGTAAATGAGAATCTATTTAAGTTTTAGGACCTTAACAGAGTTTTGCATAGTATGATGTGCTAGACAGATGAACATGCTGTGCAGTTCATTCAGGCAAATTACAATTTAAGGATATGTACCATGTTACTGCTTTCTAAATATTTAAACTGAGCACAGCTCCAGAAAAGTGAGAGGACTGCATAAAAATAACCAGTCGACAGCTTGGTCTTCAGGGAGTTTATAACTGTGAGGAAGGACAAATAGCTGCTCTTTAGTCAGAGGCTTAGGGCTTGGACTGTGTGGCCAGGTTGACAGAGTTAAATTATCTCTAGGCCAGGGTTATCTTCTCTGCTTTCCTGGGTTGAGGCCCTTCTACTTACTGTAAATCAGCTCCATTCAACTGCTCTGCTGAAAAGTGAATGATTAACTGAAAACTATCAACCAGACAGAACATGAACACTGCTAAAGAACTGTGAAGTAAAATCACTCTTGAATACAGATTACCTGATTATTTGCCAGTAAGTTATTCTGACTGAAGTTCCAAAGTTCTGGGGTTCACAATGAGAAGTGCTAACAAAGTTTCTTTAAAACCTCTCTATGAATGTAAGGCAAATAGCTTGCCCAGTCTGAATAAGCAAGAGAAGGCAGCTGTTGCTACATCCGGAGTCTCTGGATCTAGCGGTACTTACCCAAAAATACGAAGCGCTGAAATCAGGAAAGGGCAGGTTAAGATGGGAAAATTCCTCATTTCTTCCTGTGTGGACTACTGAAATGGAAGCTTATGATCCAGTTGATTTGTAGCTGGTGTGTACAGAGTTACAACATGCTAATCCAAGCACTTTAAATACTTCAAATAATGCCAGGCTGCTTCTCTGGCTTCTTTCAGGAGCGTGCTTGGATGCCTGTCAGTGTCTGACACAGGAATACTTCCGCAGCAGGAAGTATCAGAAACAGGATCTCCTGAATCATTACTTGCCCAGATACTTGCCAATACCTGTGACTGTTGAAATGAGCATCGCCGTGTCTCGTCAGGCCCAAAACCAGGTCTTGTGAAGACATGCTTGTAGGACGCGGGGCTTCTCCGTAATCAATAGAACAATTTCCTGATGAAAAACCCTGTGGGGTTTTGGGGGCACCTTGGTGTTACTGGTTAAGATGGTGGAGTGGGCTGTGGTATTTTCACACTTGCTCGTTCTTTACATGACACTTGAAATCCCAAGAATCATTTCAGGTGTTTATATGAAGGAAGCTAAAATGAGACAGGCTTTTACCTCATCCTGAGCGTTACCGTTTGCATCAGATATTCTTTGCCTCTTAGCCCTTGCCTGGATGGTGAACACGCATGTTTAGAGACCGTAGCAGATCCTCAATAAACACGAGGTTTTAACTTCCGTGGGTGCGGCGGTCTGTGCTGTTAAACGGAGCCCACGCCAAGTCCTGGCTGTTGAACACTCTCAGATCTCGTTAACGAAGCGGAAATGGTACTGCCATTGAAAGAGATTTTTTTTTTTTTCCTGGAATCTGTGTTTTTATAACTGATTTTTATGGCCTCAATCTGCTCAGGAAAAACTTACCAAGTTACACTTTGCTTTAAGAGGCCTAGTTGAATTTTAACTGGGGTATTGAAGCTTACCCTCTAACTTCAGAGGGGACAGAATTGTTCCCTAAATGGTGCTAGATACTCCAAACCTGTCGCATTTTCCTGCCTTATCCCTTCCGCACACACAGAAGCAGCTGGTTGGTTTAATGACGGCCTTGCCAGCGGGTGGCGGGCACCCCTAAACGCCCTGAAGAGTCAAACTGAAATTCTTGGGCGCAGTTACTGGGGTTTATTATTATTTTTACCAGAGCGGCAGCTTCGACGCTGCCGGTTCGCAGGCGTTTCAGCGGGGACCCGCCCAGCAGGGGCGGCTGAGGGGGCTGAGACCGAGCAGCGGGGACGGGGAAACGCGGGAAGTTGAAGTGAAAGAAACCCCCCGGCTCCGGCCCAGAGCCCGGGACAAGACGGGGCCGGGGAGGAGCTGCGCGGG
>NW_010236087.1:0-5460 GCF_000690775.1 Eurypyga helias
CGTTACCGCAAGGGCGGTGCGTGGAGGTGGCTGGGCTCTGTCTGCTACGCCAGCGCGGGCTCCAGCGGTCCCGAGCGGGTTAAGTTCGGAGCCTCCTTGCCATTAAAAAGATGTGGGAGTCACTGCATCAGTGTCCGTGTATGCCTCTGGCTGCGGCGTGTCCCGGTCCTTAAGGCGCTCCGGAACCGGGCGCACCTCCGGTCACGGTTGGCCTCAGGCTCGACGGCGGTGCTGCATGAGGGTTAGCCTGGAGCAGAGGGGGCTCGGTGTCGCTGAGGTCGCGTGTAGATGTGCTAGAGCGGTGCCCGTTACAGCAGACTATCAGCGGTGTGCGTGTGAACCGACTCCTGGCTTTCTTCGGATTGCTACTCCAAATACTCGGGATTTGTGTTTCTTTCACACTGGCACAGCTGTGTTCAGGTCACCAGGCCAAATTCAGCCTTGATCTAAGAAAATGCAAATCTATTAATTTAAGGATGTTTGTACAATTACTGTTAAACACAATTCTGAAAATTGCTAAGGGGAAAAAAATCTTCCAAAACTCTTGAAATAAATTTCCCATGTTTTGTTATTTTCCAGGGTTTGGTTGTGGAAGATATATTCGTGTGATCTCCTGAAGGTATAGCTTGTCACTAGAAAAATATTTACCTCTAATGCAAAGCTTTTCTTCTCTCCTTTACACTTACTTGTACCATGTATAAAGAAAGTACAGGAAAGAAACATTTTCTCAAAACGCACAGCACATAAAAATGAGTTTTCCGTCTTGGTGTTCAGCAATACAGATTTTTCTTGGGAGAAACAAGTGACAAAGTTTAGCCGAAACTAGTAACAAATGTCACTATGTGATTAGCTTTATGGGGCTGTCTACCTTTTTCTTGGCAACTTGAAACTGAGGTGATAGGTGCAGTATGTACTTGTCAGGGTTTTCATTGTGGCTACTCTGAATCCACCTCACAACATTTTTAAATGTTTCACCCTGAGGACACTTGTGCTCTAGATTAAGCATATGGGTGCAGGCAGCAACTGGGTGTCTGATGGCTGCACATCTTACTCTGGGTGGCAAACAAAAATTGTTACTTTTTCACCTGCCTTGAGTGCAACTTGGTTATCCTCGTAAGCCAAAATAAGATCTGTGTTATGTTTGATGCAGAAACACAATACAGGTGAAAGAAAAAACTGTCTCCTGACATTGACCTCTTAAAATAAACACATAATTCTTTTTTTTTTTTTAAATATGTTACGATTTGACAAGTGCATACCTTCACAGGGTAGCAAGAACAACAAAGATGTGATTTTCATTTTGGTGCTGCGCTTCATAGCTATAATTTTGATTGCTTATCTCTCCAAAAAAAGAGGTATGAAAGTTCTGATGAAGGGTAAAAAAGCAGTTAAGAGCAGCTGAAATGAAAGACTTCATTTAACTGCATTTGAACATTTAAGTTCTGTATCAATTCCATGTTGTTTGTGTCTGTGCAGTATCTGTGCAGTATAAAGTACTAGGCAGTTTGTGTATCACGAATATGAGTGAATAGAAAACTGAGAAAAGGTCTAGTCTGCTCATAACTATAAAGTCTGCTGGTGCCTCCCACCATTCTGAGGTCTGAACTTCTGTTCTGGGTAGATACTTGTGGTTTTAGGAAGTTGTAATTTTCTCAAAAGACTTTTCCATTTTAATGTTGTTCCTATGTGTTACAGAGAGTCTGATGATAGGGTTATGTGCTCCTAAGACAGCAAACTGTATATTTGTTGCTCTATCTTCAATGCGGCCTTTGTCACAAAGTGTTATGTTTGACATTACTGCAGAGATCAAGAAAAATAAGGCCATATATTGAACTCACTGATGATTCGTAGTGGGAATAGCACACTTGCCTGAAAAGTCATATTTGCAAAGGGGAAAAAGCAATCTTTTTTGCAATTCATGTTTTGTTTGTTTTGAGATTTTTTTAAGAAATCTCAGTATTTGAGGTTAAGCAGAGTGCATATTTCAAACGGCAGGAGGAAGAGAAGAAAAGGTTACTGTGTGAGCTCTGAAAGATTTTAGGAGTTGAAAAAGTAAGAGCAGCAGAAGTGCTGAAGTTCAGCAGAGGAAAGGGGGAGTTGGTAGGAAGAGACAAGGTGTGCGAAGCAGGGAGGGCATGGGATGGACTGGCCTGGGCATCTTACTGCCACTTACGCAAAGCCCCTTCTGCATGTGTGTTACATCTGAGTGTCCCAAACTGCTTTGAAATTTTGCTGAGGGAGTAGCTGCGTGTATGCAACCTAAAAACTGCTGTAGCTCTTCTGATTAACTTGTTTGTGCTTTTTCTCCCTGCCTGCAAGTCGCCATCAGCGCCTCCCTTCTGACTTCACTGTGCTGCTGCCAGCTTTTCTTCACTGCCAAGTGGGGGATATTTTTTTAATTGACCAGACTAAAAGTGATGGCAAGTGGTCTTTGTAAATGATCTCCTGCCATTTCTAACTGTAGCTGTCTGGAGTTTTGTTTGTAAATGGTTAAAAGAAACTGAGATAGCTGGGATTTTTCAATTCTATTTTAACATCAATAGCCCTTTACCTGAACTCTTCTTACTTAAGGCCTACCAGAGATGCAGTCAGGTACTTCTGAGAAAGTTGTGCTCTGGGTTCAGGTAGCAATGGGATTCCTTTTGATGAAGGGATGGGGTTCTCCCATGGCCTAGGGTTTGAAGTTTGGGATTCTTTTTAAAAGTAATGCAGGGCAGTTCCAAAGTATGGTGTGTTGTGCTCTCTGCAGCCTATATTACCTACCAAATCAGCTAGTCTGTACAGGACTATTATTTTTAATGTGGTTTTCACACTTGGACACGAGGAATGTCTGTCATAGTCTAGCTGGTTGCAAAATGGATAACTGCCCATAGTCTACACCTTTCATTGGCAAAAGAAAATCTAAATTGCTGAAGACTGGCACTCAGATACATCTTTCTCTGAGTATCAGTATGAATACAGGAAGAGACTGCTTCATTTTGACAATCTGAAAAACAACAAAACTTTCTCTGTCGAGCTCCCCTTCACTTTTCTAGAAGCATTGGTTTTGTCTGATTTGATGTCAGACACCTGAAACAGATGGTTTTCACTCTGTGGTGAAGAGGTGGGGCATATCTGTTGCCTGAGTTTGAGGATGGTGAACAGTGGAACTAGATATCTTCTGACCACATTGTAATGCTGATGTTTGATGTTTCTTGTTTCCCAGTGGCTTCCCATTCAGCCCTTTGTCATTCCAGTGTTCCTGGACCTGAGAGGAGGAAGAGAAAGAGCTGTTGTTTGGCCTGAGCTTCTGGGAAGGACAGATCAAAGTAAGTGTAGTGTCATACTGCCTGTTCTTACTCTTGTCTTCATTATAAAGTGTCCATGAGTCAGCTCCTGGGGTGTCTTATGCTCGTGCTCCTGCAGCCTGGTTTAGCTGCATGTTTTCAGCAATGGTCATGTACTTTGTGTACTTCATCCAGTGGGTGACAGGATGGGAAATTGCTTGAATTAATTTGGCTTTTCCAGTGTCATTAAAATTGCAGTATGCTGCAGGGGGATTCTTCAATTTCCTACATTACTGAAGATCTCTTTTCTCACATCCTGTAATCACAGGATAATGTTGTAAATGTGCTTGATTTGAGGCAGCTCTGCTTTTATTCTCACTTGGTCGGTGGGAACAGGATGAGACGATTTTGAAAGGGTGACCCCTTGAGGCTGAGAGAAATGTTTAAGTATGGGTCCTTCATTTGATCTGTCAGCTGCTTTTCTGTCTTACTATTTTACTCCCTACAACTGTTCAGGTGACCAGCGTTTTACTTCTTACTCCCATCTACAGCGTCCAAACCTAAATATTGGTATAACTAGGTTTATTTTGACTATTACCACCAAGTCCTGACCTCATTCTTTTATATTTTATTTGGCATAATAGATACTATATTTACCAAAAACCTGGATGAGATAGGCAGAGTCTAACAGGTTCAGATATATCCACATCATCCTCAGGTTATTGCTGCATGCATTGTGCTACTAAGCAGAGTTTTGTGTTGGCAGATATAAAAGGTTCCAGGAGGAAGCCTGTTGCTGTGTGGATAGGAGAGTTTTTAAAACACATTCTGTAACCTCCACTTATTAAGTTTTAGGGCTGTATTTGTAGGTTAGAAATCAGCTTGAGTGTATTAGGAGGTAGCGGAGCTGAGCACATGCATGGTTGGGTAGGGTTCTGATAGCCTTTGGATGAGATCTCAGCTGGTGATGACCCAAGTGATTTCTTTAGCTGTGCAAGTGAGACTGAGTGATGTATGCTGATCTGCTGGAAGCCTAAACAGAGTACAGTGTATGGGTTATCAGTAAGCATTGTATTTTCCTGCTTGTGCACTCATGTTGTATGTGGTTTTCTTTGTATATTTTTGTGGGAAAAGTTTTTTTCTCTGTAGTTTAACTGTGGTGTAACAGGGAAACAAATGAGGTCAAATCTATCATCAGGGAAGGACTGTTGCTGGCTGTGCACAGAAAGCTGTTATAAAAAAAGCCAGGCTGGACGAGGCTTTGAGCAACCTCATCTAGTGGAAGGTGTCCCTGCCCATGTCAGGGGGTTGGAACTAGATGATCTTTAAGGTCCCTTCCAACCCTAACCATTCTATGATTCTATGATCATTGCACAAAGTACTTCTGTACGGAGCTCCCGAATCTAAATTTTTGTGCTTGTGTATCATTGTGTGAATTTGATCAATACCATGCAACTTCCTTTCACAACTGGAAAACTGAACTGTATCTGACAGCTTTCATGTTTAAAAAAGCTTGTTGGCTTCCCTAGGGGTAACACAGAAATGAAGGCTTTTCAGAGGAAATGTTCCTGTTCTTCTCCTCTGTGCATGATGTGGACATTTCAGTGACATAAGGTATCCTGAGAATTAGGCAGAGTAATTTCAGAATGTCTGTGGATCTCCTGCCTTGCTAGGGAGTAGGTACTGAGCTCTAGAGACACACACCATTGGGGCCACAGCTTAGCTGAGGTTGGAAGGAACCTCTGGCAATTGTCTTATCCAACCCTCTTGACTCAAAGCAGGGTGCCTCTATGGGGTTTGCATGGCAAGGTTTTGGTAGCTGGGGGACTAGGGGTTGGCTTCTGTTAGAGGCTGCTGGAAGCTTCCTCTGTGTCCAACAGAGCCAATGCCAGATGGCTCCAAGACAAGACCCGCTGCTGGGCGACCTGCTGCTGGCCAAGGCGAAGCCAGCCACAGTCATAACACCTCTGTGGTAATGTGTTTAAGAAGAGAAAAATAAAAACAGAAGAGCAGATTTTGCAGACAGACAAAGAGCGAGATGTGAAAGGACCAGCTCTGCGGACCCCCAGGTCAGTGAGAAGGAGGGGCGCAGGTGCTCCAGGCACTGGAGCAGAGACTCCCTGGCAGCCTGTGGTGCAGACCATGGTGAGGCCGGCTGGGCCCTGCAGCCATGTAGGGTACCGGTGGGGCAGGG
>NW_010236087.1:5491-14038 GCF_000690775.1 Eurypyga helias
AGGCGGTGACCCCACAGGCAGCCTGTGCTTAAGCAGGCTTCAGGCAGGAGCTGTGGCTCCATGGAGAGAGGACCCCAGGCTGGAGCAGCTGTTCTGGCAGGTCTTGTGACCCCAGTGGGATCCAGGCTGGAGCAGGCTGCTCCTGAAGGACTGCACCTTGTGGGGGGACCCACTCTGTGGCAGTTCATGAAGGACTGCAGCTGGTGGGCAGGACTCACATTGGAGAAGTTGGTGGAAGACTGTCTAACTTTGGGAGGGACACCAGGCTGGAGCAGTGGCAGAGTGTGAGGAGTCCGCTCCTGAGGAGGAAGGAGCAGCAGAGACAGCGTGTGAACTGACCACAACCCCCATTCCCCATCTCCCTACCCTGCTGGTGAGGAGGATGGAGAGAAATGGGGAGCAAAGCTGAGCCTGGGAAGAAGGGAGAGGTGGGCAGAAGGGATTTTAAGATGTGGTTTTAGTTCTCTTTTTACTCTGATTTTGATTGCTGATATATTAATTTTTCCCAAGCTGAGTCTGTTTTGCCCATGATGGTAATTGCGGAATGACCTCTCCCTGTCTTTATCTTGACTCGTGGCTTGTGGCCTTTCCTTATGTTTTCTCTCCCCTGCCCAGCTGAGGAGGGGAGTGATGGAGCAGCTCTGATGGACATGTGCACACCAGCCAGGGTCAGCCACCGCAGTGACGTGGATCAGTTTGCTCAGGGCCATGTGCAGCTGGATTTGAACATCAAGGATGAAGGGTCCACAGTCTTTCTGGGCAACAGAGTTTTTTCCTTATTTTTAAGTGGTATTTCCTGTATTTTATATTTTGTGTGTGTCACCTCTCGTCATGTTGCTGGACAATGGACATGTGCACACCAGCCAGGGTCAGCCACCGCAGTGACGTGGATCAGTTTGCTCAGGGCCATGTGCAGCTGGATTTGAACATCAAGGATGAAGGGTCCACAGTCTTTCTGGGCAACAGAGTTTTTTCCTTATTTTTAAGTGGTATTTCCTGTATTTTATATTTTGTGTGTGTCACCTCTCGTCATGTTGCTGGACATGACTCTCAATAGCCTGGCTCTGCCTTATTTACCCGCTCCTCCAAGGGTATTTTTCTACATTGATAAGATCCCCCTGAGCCTCTCTTCTTGAAGATAAACAGTCCCAGCTGTCTCAGCCAAGCCTCATGTGACCGATGCTTCAATCCCTTTACCATTTTAGTTGCCCTTTGCTGCACTCACTCCAGTATGTCCATCTTTTCTGGTATTGGAGGGCCTAAAGCTGTATGCAGCACTCCAGATGTGGTCTCTGCTGACAAGAGCAGAGGGATAAACTCCCTCACTCTGCTGGCAGTGTTCTTTGGGAGGCCAGGATGCTTCTTGTTCCAGAAGTGTATTGGCTTATGGTCACCTTGTCCCATCCTCAGGTCCCTTTTTGTAAACCTGCATTCCAGACAGCAGACCCCCTGCCTGTATTCTTCCCCGATGCAGGACTGGGCATTTGCCTTGGTTGACTTTCATGGGGATTCTCTCTGCCCACTTCTTTGGCCCACTGAGGTACCTCTGAGTGGCAGCACAACCTTCTGGTGTGTCAACCACTCCTCTCAGTTTGGCATCATCTGCAAATTGGGTGAGACACTTTGTTCCATCAGCCAGCTCTTGTAGCGTATTTCTTTAAAAAGCAGTATCGAGTACATGAGAAGGGAAATCTGGGCTTTAGTCCTAGATCCACGAAAAAGGCCATTAAAGGTTGTGACTAATTATTGCTTAACTGGCAGCAGCACAGAGATGTCATAGCTAACAGTGAGCTGGGCAGGCACTGTGTGCAGGTTAATCTTCCTCCCATCTAAGAACATTGTAGTTGCATTTTGTGTCATTGTAACTCAGTTCGTAAGTCCTAATGGGACAATGTGACATGCTAGTTTGTATGAAGACTCCAGATTTGTATAGTACCTTTACTATTATTTTTTTTTTTTTATGCTTCATTCAGACCTGAGCTTGTGCAGAATGTGTCTGGGTGTGTCTGTGTCATAGCCCTAGCACTTCTTGTTGTAGGGTTAAATTCTGAAGTGCCAGTTCAGGTGACTGCAGCCCAGGTGTAGATAGGCTCCAAGGTACCTCTGTCAAATATTGCTGAATGACCTTCCCTGGTCTTTCAGGTATGTATATAAAGTGTTACTTAGTAAAACAAGTTACAAAGTACCCAGAACTGATACCCAGAAGTACCCGAAGTATACAGAACCTGAGTCAGGCACTCATTTGGCTCCTGATCCACAAAGGTACCATGGTTTTGAACCAGGGTGGGTGGAAAGGAGCTGTAGAAGCTGAGAGCACATTAAGTACTGCTTTCAGAAGCCAAAGTAGTTGCGGTTAAAGTAGTTAAGATCAAACCAGATGTATCCTTAAGTAGCTTTTGCTATTATGGATTTGAGCGTTGATTGTTGTAGCTGTAAAGTCTGCTCAGTTTTATCTTCCTTGTGCAGAGCTCTGTAACTAACCTTAGCAATTTCATAAAGCCCAAAGGTGTTATTTGAAAGATGGTTTTGGGCATACACTCATGACCATTCTGATACAAACTTTTGTTTTTTTCTGTACAGCCTATTGGTTTTCCAGAATGTTTGTTGGATATGAAGATGCTGAGGATAGTGAAGTGTATGAAGATGAAATTTATCATGAGGAGTCATCCAGTGAACAGAGTGTTGATAGTGAGGTGGAATTTCATCTCTATAGCCAGATCCACTATTCACAAAATCTTGGAGAAATCAGCACACTGGAAATGGATGAAGAAGCTGATGTTGCAGGAGTCACAAGTCATAGTTCAGTTTTAACTGAGAAACAGTACGAAGACAAGGAAACCACTGAATTAATTGATCATGGTGCTCAGCTTTCAGATGACCCTGATATTATCGTCTGGTCTGATACACCAGAAGAAGACAGTGTTTACAACTGTAAAGCAAAGAAGGCAACAAGCTGTTTAGCTCAGGGTAGAACACATACCAATCCAGGATCTTCCACACCAAATCAAGCTGAAGCTGCTGGATGTGATGTCCTGTATCCTGCTGGTTCAGGCACAGACATCTCAAGGCAAAGGAAAAGCACTAGTGGGAAGCCTAACCCTGTTAGTTCTGCTGCAGCTCATGCCATCCAAGACATGTTGTTAATAGATGGTAGCTCAGAGGAGGATAGTTTGATATCTGAAAGTGATAATGTAGAGAGCTGGATGCTTCTGGGAGCCAGCACTGATGACAGAGATGAAGATATAATGTTGAACCTTGAAGGTTGTGCAGCTTCTGTCAGTGAAGGTTAGTACTCTTTAATCACTGGTTTATTCTTCTGTATGAGGGCAGGTTTGTCTGCAACAATCCTGATGTCAATGCTTGGAAAGAAAGATAAACAGAAGGCAAATTGGAGTGTGTAATGATGGGTGCAAAAGGATGAAGAAGGAAATAGCTATTTATTTATACCACTTTAATACCATAATTTCAGTAGTGTCTTATATGGAAAGACAGCATTTTGCTGGTACAAATGTAGAAGTAATGGAAGAGTGATTAATGTTGTGAACTTTCCAACTTCCAGATGTATTTTGTATTCCTAAGAGCATATAAGAAGTTGTAGGGGGAGGAGTGGGAAATAACAAAGAATACAATGGTTTCATACTGTAAACAAAGTCAGTAGGAAAAAAACCTGTTTGAGAACTAAAGACATAACAGAAAATCAGAGTTAGGAACTGCATAACAGTAAAAAGGTTGCTGAAAAGTGCTGCAGGGTAGGAAACTAATCAGTGCTCATAAACCAGGGAGCAGTGTCACTCCTCTTATCATGTGATAAGATTTCTGCCCATCTGCCCCTGTCTGCCTTACCCCTCTGCAGTGCAGACACCAGTGCTAAGGCTTTGCTGTATGCTAGACCAGGGAATTTACAACTCGGGAAAGGAATTAACTGTAACAGGAGAGGGCAAGGCACAGAGGGGAGACCTTCTGAGCTGGTTCCCCTTCCAGCAGCAGATTCTGTAACCACTCCTTCAGAAATCTGGCAGTTTGGACGGTTGATCTAAAATTTACTGTAACTTCTTGTACGGATTCTGCACCGAATACTTCAGAGAGATTCCCAACCACTGTGACTAACATCTAACATTTTGGTATTTTGCAAAATATGCTTTTGCATTACTGCACAGTAAGTTAGTAAACGTGATGGTTAGCACAACAGATTTCAGATACGTTTGTAACACTCATACTGTGTAATATATACCTTGTCACCAGCAACTGTAAACTCTCTTAGGCAATCAGCCATGCTTTTTTCTTGCCCACCGGTTTCCCAAAGCACAAAGATGATTTTGAGAAACAAGATTCCCTGCCAGTCTAAGAGAAAGCACTACCTGAAGAAAGGCTGCCTCGCTGGCAAGTCTACCCAGATCAGCTGCAGTGCTGGGACCTTCACAAGACTTTCCTTTTTTTTTTCTCATTTAACAAAAATTATACCACAGTTTCACTTGGTGTACATGTAAATAAGGCGGGTTTGGGTGAAGGGAAATGAAATGTTCTGCAGCACTACAGGTTGATGCTAGTGAGTTTTTTCTTGGCATGGCCGTGAAAACAGTGCCACTCCATACTGCTACTAAGCTGTTCAAGAGCAGAAAGCTGAGAAATTATCGTTGCCCTCTCTTCTGATAAAACATGTGTTTCTTGCCCATAAATCTTCAGTAGCTTTTTACCTAGTGTTGTTTCTGTGTATGTTTCTGCATAACTACCCATGGTACATGGCCAAACAGGCTGTAGTGTGCACTTGATCAGGTGGTTGATAAAGTTGCCGTGTGTGTGCCCAGGCCTCAGAGATTTAAGAAATGCTTTCCCTATTCCCAGTGCAGTGCCAGAAGAGTGGCAGAGTATTCAGTTGCCAGGCCAGAAACCCAAACAGCCACATTACATTTGGAATTTATGTAATTTTTTTCTCCCTGTAGGTCTTTTAAAATGCAGTTGCTAAAATTAGCTTAAAGTTGCTAGGATTCATTAATGCCTTTATTTTTGTATTTTCATATCTTGCCTTTTTCTTTCAAACCACAGCTAATTAACTTGTTTTTTTCTTACATTACTCTGCCTGTTGGGAACAAAAATTTGTTGCTGTGTGGTGACTGTCGTAAGGGCAGTAGAGTTTGTGCATAGCACAGTTAATACATTTTCTGGGTAGTGTCTATGTTTCTCCTAACTGCTGGGCAGGAAAATAACCTGGAGTTAGGTTTATTTCGTTCAGCTTATCCTGTGTATCTCCTTGGATTTTTGTACCAAAATTGCTGATGGTAGTGCTAAACATTACCCAAAAATCCAGAAGATAACAGAAAAATGTTTAAACAGTGCTTGAGACTTGAAGCATATTTCAAACTTACATCTACACATTTTGGGAAACATTCTGTAATTAATTTATTGGAGTGATTATGCTTACTAGGTGTAACATGGAAATTAAAATTCATGTCGTCATTCTTTGTGCTTTTCTAATGAAGGTGTGCCAGTTCTAGCTGAGGCGGGGTTTTTAAAAATCAGTGCAGAAGTTTAATATCAGGAGACAGTTTGGTAACTTAAGCTATGTTTTTGTAACAAATGTAGTAATGTTTCTTATTCATGTATATATTTATCGATGTTGACAATAAGCAAGCCACATGCAAAGCAGGTAACGGGAGCAAAATCTTCCTGTGCTGTAGAAACTTGTCATACTGTTCAGAACTAAAATTGTTTCTTTTGACGTAGGCACTGTAAACATTTTCTGAGATGCTCAAATGGGAAGTCAAAGACAGTCACACAAGAGGCTCATAAATACAACTGTTGTTCTCCTGCTCTGGTTTTTATTCTCAAAGCTACATCAGAACCTCATCAAAACCCTCCTTGTGTTTTGCCTCACATCCATAGTGGTTTTGCCAACAGCAGCCTTGTCCCTGGAGGTGTGGGACGTGCAGAGCATGCAGCAGGCACTTGCAGCTGTTTGGCAGCAGGAGCTAGTTGTACACACGCATCTCTCTCCCTTTTGGCTGTTGCTTTTCTACATACGTATGACTCTGCAGAAAGCTTTTCACCTTTGCGCATTTCTTCCGACTGCGAACAAGTTAATGATGATCCATTTGACGTGGCTGCATGCGATGGGCAGAGCAGGGTGCCTAGGGCTGGCGCTGGCCCTGGCACAGGCATGACCTGAAGTGGAGAGCGTGCTGCAGGGCAGGCGCCGGTCAAAGCCTTGCTTCTCTACTGCATCCCAGATTCCCGTGAATGTTACTCAGGTAGCTCCCGAGTGCAGTTTGGTTCAGCTGCTCTATTTCTAGTACATATGGTGATGGGGATGCAAAGACACAGGCTTAAAATAAATCAGTGTTGTAGGGTTGTGCGTATCTAATGAAAAGGCAAAACAGCATCAAAACAGTTTTAGAGAACAAAAGCCATAAATCTTTCTAATGTAAAGTGACCATAATTTGTATTGAGCTTATGCAGCTTTTTATCGCCAGTTCTATAAAGGACTCCTTTGCTGAAATGTAAACATGGAAGTTTTACATCTGAAGGACGAAATGCATTTAAAAAATGTGTGTGTTGGCAAAGTACCCTCTCAAAGATATTCTCTGCTAATTCATTTAAATTATTTTGAGACATGAACAGTTCTGTTTTCAGGATTTCTAAAGAACGAGATCAAGTATTCAGGTGACTACACAGTATGTAAATTACTATTCTAGGGCTTGCAATATCAATGAGAGTGGATATAGAGTGTAGTGACTGGTGAAACCTTGCCTTCTCCCTTCTTACCCCAAAACTGCCTGTGACTGTAAATAGGATAGACCTGCGTGACAGTGTCATGGTGTGTCTAGTGTCCAGCTTCACATTAAAAGGGAACTGAAATATGAACAATTCTGTGACTATGAGAGTAGTCGGTTGTGTCAGTCATTTGATGAATCTCTTCTTATGTCTGAGTCCCTGAAATAGAGATGCCGAGGTCCCACTGGAGTCAGAAATAACTCCTCAAGCAGAGGAATTAGGCATATCTCCTTATTCTATTAACTCCTCTACCTCTTACTTGCCTGCCCTGCTCTTCCCTAACATCTTTATTGTTTTTAATATTCTATATCAACAATGCTTGCTTGTTGTTTCTAGTGCAGTCTTCTCCCCATGCTGCCTTCTAGCTTCAGGCACTGTCTGCTGTGACAGAAAGAGAAGTCCCTTTGCCTTGGGTAATGAACCCTGGTTCCTTATGATAAAGCAAGATTCCCCTGTGCAATTCTCTCTCCAGGTGATCCCTCAAAAGTTATGGCTAGTCCACAAACACTGCTGCTCAGTACACAGCGGAAGACTTTTCCACCCTTTCTATCCTCTTTCCAAATGAATTTAGATGCCTTTCTATTTTTGCATGTCTAATACCACATTTAGCAAAAAGGTGTTTCTGAAACACATTTCTATAAAATCCAACTTTCTGTCACATGCCTATTGGTTTCTCAGCTGACTGGCAACCTTTTGTTATTTGGGATATGAAGATGGGCACTGGCTTTCTTGTTTCACACGGAGGAGTGTTGGGGAAAGCATGTACTGTGTCCCTCCTTACTCTGACTTCGTTTTTCTGTGGTGAGGTTGTCCTAGCTTGTGAGCAAAGCAGGCCCCTGAATTACAGACCTAAATTAGAGACCTTGAATTACACAAGTACCCGTGTGTGTTACTTGCCCCACATCACCTGTGGGTTTCCTTGCGTGGCATTTGGAAAGGTGGGCACTCCTGCTCCTTATTACTTTGCAAATAGGATCCTACTCCATGTGGCATTAAAAAATTGCTAATTAATCAAATCTAGATCTTTTTATGATTTACAAGAGTGTAGGTATGATTTAGCTGATTTTTTTCAACATTCAGAGTCCAGAAGAAAGTGTGCAAAGAGAATTGTTACAAACCATACAATGTACTAAATCCACTGTATTTGCTTGTACTGTCGGAGAGTTTCCAGGCCTTTGAAGAAGGATTCTGCCCTCCCACACCTTTCCCCCACTTTGGAATAAGAGTATATATGATAACAACATTAATCTCCTGTAGTTGGAAGTCTTTCATCCATTGCTTCATTAAAAGCTCCCTTTTAGCATATTTCCTCTCCCATGCATAGCTGCAGCCCTAATCTCTGCTTTACTTTTAACCTCACCGTTTTTGAAACGACAGCTTTCAAAGCTGCAGCATTGATGTCCGGCCACTAAGGGGTACAAAAACCAATTTATCTTCTCCCTGTTTCATCTTTTGCCCACCCGGTACCTTCCTCAGAGACAATGGGATAATGTGATCACACTCTGGGCTTGGCAGGTTTGTGGAGTGCAGTGTGTTTTCGAATCCAAAGTTTTTATAAAACAGCACATATGTAATCTGCTGGGCTCCCCAAGGAGGGAATGGTCGTTTTCGTCTCTGCTCTGATTGTTTTCTGATTAACACAGTAGCAAGGCTTTTACAAGAGCATCGCTAGAGATACTACTTGTGGCACAAGAAGTTGCTCTTGAAAGCAACAGCCACTGGATGTGGGTCTGCCCTAGCAAAGAGCACTTCGTTAAATGCCCTTTGTGGCTGCTGCTC